>NC_053026.1:406863844-407163844 GCF_003073215.2 Triticum urartu
CTTGCCGCCGCCGCCCCCACGAGCCGCCGCCCCGTCGCCCGCGCCTCGCCTCGCCGGACCTTTCGCCGGAGGTAGCCGCCGGACTCCGCCGCCGGTTTTTTTAATAAAAATCGTCCGTTTTTTTAGAAACCCTAGATCCGTATTTTTTTTGTTTCGCCGGTTTTGTTTTTCTCGGTTCTTCTAGTTAGCGGACGTTCGTCCGAACGTTCATTTTAACAAACGGTTCTTCGCCCGTTAGATACAGCTAACGAACGCTCGTACATTAGTCTGTTCGTCAGTTTTCTTTTATCGGATTTATTCCGTGATTTTCTTTGATCGTGATTTCTGATCCGATCTTAGTTTCTGTTTTTCTTTTCGCTCGTTAGTCGAAATCAGGTGATTCAAGCGCCTGGAGTTTCTTCTCAAAACCCTCTTTCCATTTAACCAACTCAAACAAGATTTTTCTACTCTAAAATTTGACCTAGTTTCAGATTAGTAAACGAAGCTTCTTTCTTTTGCCGTTTGAGTTTCGTTGCTCCGTTTGATTTGATTCTTTTTGCGTACCGGAGTTCTTAATTTGAACTTTCTGGTCAACCTCTTTTATTTGAGTTTTTCTTGTGCATCGTTGCTTGTTACTTATGTATGCTATTTTTTTGCTTGCGATAGAATTCCCGGAGTGCGAAGCGTGTTACTACGAGTCTCTAGGATTCGTGGATCGTCAGCCAGGCAAGTAACACTTTGATCATACCCCTTTATCACCCAGTTTTTATGCATTAGTTCCAATCCTCAAACATTGCATGATTAGGATGTCATTAACTTGTGGGTTGGGAAGTAGTTGATGAGGTAGAACCTATTGCCCTGTTATATTCAAACCCTTGGGAGTTACTTCTACGCTTGCTTATAATACTATGCTATGCTATGCTCGTAGACGTGGTTTGGGTTTGAGTGAAATCCATGACAGATGTGAGCTTGTTAATTAAAGGTTCAACTTAAGGTGGCAACTTAAATTAACATCTGGGTGTACTGAGGCACCTAGAGTACCCAGTGTTGCATGTATTTTTTTGGAAATCCCGGAGTACCCGTGTGATCTTCCTATGGACCGCCACCCACGCTCAAACGGAACTGAGATGATTCATGCTAGAAACTTCCGTGTGCAGCCACAAGCTATTATGGGCTCTAGCATAGTTGAGTAAGTTATGTGAAGCTCTTGAAGAGGCAGATCAGCAGGTAGTGGGATGTAGGTTTGGTATGGTCTGTCCGGAGTAGAGAGTTAATGTTTCTGAAAGACTGTGTCTCGGTCATCCGTTTCTCAAACACCCTGTAGTGCGAGAAAACCAACGGAGGCGATTGAGTCTTGTGGGGAAAAGTGCGCAAACCTCTGCAGAGTGTACAATCTAATCATGGTTAGCCGTGTCCCCAGTTATGGACAATTCTTGAGTATCTAGTACTTTGGTTATCACATGTATCTCATCACTCTTAATTAATATTTTTGGGTTGTTAATCACTTTAATTGGGATTGAGTTGAAGGAACCTTCTGAATGATGTTTCAACTACCATGATAGTTAAATAAAATATATTCCTTTGTTGTAGGGAAAAATTGGCTTTTCGTAAAAACTATAACCATAGAGCTTTCCACCAGCCATAATGCATGTAGTGATAGCATTATTCTGTTCTTGCTCTATTGTGTTATATTGCCAGCATATTCCATGTGCTGACCCGTTTTCGGGCTGCAACGTATTATGTTGCAGACTTTTCAGACGAGGAGTAAGGTTCGTTAGGTCGTTGCCGTGCAGCTCAGCTATGCCGTTGGAGTTGATGGACTCACTTTATCTTCCAAGCCTTCCGCTGTTATCGTATTAGATGGCCTTAAGCCATATTATTGTAATAAGTTCTCTCTTGAGACATTCGATGTAATAAGTCTATGATTGCTACTCTGTTATAAATCCTTCAAGTACTGTGTGTGTCAGCATTACCGATCCAGGAATGACACTGAAGCACAGAGACTTGACCATCTAAGGTCGGGTCGCTACAAGATGGTATCAGAGCACACGCTGAGTGTAGGACACGACCACTAAGATAAACCCTAGGTCACACTTCTCTACTTATTTCTGACTCCTCTCCATTTTCTAATCCTTAGGATGACGGAGATGAAGAACAAGTTTGCACAACTGGATGAAGACACCCCTTTTGGACGGAAGTCACTAGGTACTTAAACATTGGAATACCAAACTTCACCGGGACGTACAACGCCACTTTACCTGAAGTGGAGCGTGGGATGATTCAAGTACAAGTTCCAGGAAGGACGTTCTCGCCCACTTCTAAACCCATATAGTTTTCTTTCGAAGCACCCACCTGGAGTCTAGGCAAGAGCATGGCAGCCCACATTACCATCGGACGCATTGGAGAAGTCTACAAGAGGCAGCTTAAGGACACCATTTTCCAAATATGTGGGCGCCGAGACGAGCAATGGGAAGTAATCGGCACCAGGAAGGATAGATCCATTGCAGCTTTCATCCAGGAGTTAAACTAGCACATCCGACGTCAGGAAAACCAGATGTGTGCGGACATGATGGACTTGAAGAAGGAAAAGACTAGGATCATCGAATTGGAGGAAGAACTCAAGTTTACACGCGATGGATATGAGGATGAAATCAAGACACTACTGGCGAAGAATGACGACCTAGTCAAGAAGATCGGAGTATTCATGGGAGGACCAGCACCGGGAGACAAAGACAAAGATCCCACTTGCCCAGACAACTACATCATCATAGACGACACCGATTCCGATCCTAGTGATGATGACTTTGAAGACGAAGCTGGAGCAGACATCATGGAGTCAAAATTTCTAGATGACTACCATATATTACTAGTATTTCCCCATGTATTTAGTAGTAGTTGAGCACTTGTGCGATAGTTCTAGATCGTTTGTATGCCCTTGCTTGATTGATTGAGTGAATTGAGTGTGTTTGTCTCATGTGCAAATGGGTAGTGTTTTCTCATTAGACCTCTTTTCTATTCTAATCTCTTCCATCTAAACCCCTCAGATGCCTCCAAGACGTGACACCGGTTTTGCCTTCCCACCGGAGCTCACCCAGTTGATCCAATAGCAGAATGCGTTGATGCAATTGCTAGTTCAGAATCAGGGCAACAACAACAACAACCACCCGCCACCCATGGACAACCTAGCCCATTTTCTAATGTTACAGCCGCCGGTGTTTTCCAGTAGCACCGAGCCCATAGTTGCGGACGATTGGCTATGCCGTATTGGAAGGGAGTTGACCACCGCAGGTTGCACAGATGCTGAGAGAGTGCGCTTTGCCGCACATCAATTGGATGGACCAGCAGCCTCATGGTGGGAGAATTACACAGCCACTTTTCCTATAGCCAATGTCACTTGGGACCAGTTTCAGCAAGCTTTCTGCACAGCCCATGTCTCCACTGGAGCTATGCAAATGAAGAAGCGGGAGTTCCGCAACTTATGCCAGGGGAACCGTACTGTGGCTCAGTACGTGGATGAGTTTAGCAAGTTATCTCGCTACGCCCCTGATGATGTGGCCACAGATGCAGCGAAGCAGGAGAAGTTTATGGAAGGGCTGAATGATGAGATGAGTATGCAGTTGATGGTAGCAACCTTCAACAACTACCAGGAGTTGGTAGATAAGGCTCTTATGATTGAAGGGAAGCAGCAGCAAATTGAGAGCCGCAAGAGAAAGTATGGACAAGGGAAGTATAACTCAGGAGCTCAGCAGAAGCCTCGCCTAACCCCAAATTCGGGAGGACTTGTTCATAACCATGGAGGTCACAACCACACTGGAGGAGGATTGCATAACCACAATGGATCTAAGAATGGGAATGGGAACGGAACCAACAATAATCATAACCGCCCCAACCCAGCCACACCCGCCAAAAGGGACTTAAGTCATGTTACTTGTTTCAAGTGTGGGAAGACTGGACACTACGCCACGGAGTGCCCTGAAGGAAAGAATGGAAATGGAAATGGGAGAGCTGGGAAGAAGCCAAATCCATTCAACAAAGTACAAGTGAACCATGTTAACGTGGAGGAGGTTGAAGAGCAGCCGGACGCGGTAATAGGTAAGTTTTTGGTTAAGTCATTTACCGCTCTTGTTCTTTTCGATACTGGTGCATCGCATTCATACATATCAAGGGGATTCGTGGATAAGTTTAAGCTACCAACCCAGACCCTTAGGACCCCTCTTTTAGTGAGTTCAACCGGAGCAGAGTTTATGGCTAGCCGATGGTGTGACCAGATACCCTTAACCATTGGTACACATGTTTTTCCGTCCGACCTAATTATCTTGGAGTCACAAGGATTGGATGTGATATTGGGTATAGACTGGATGTCAAAGTTTGGAGGAAGCATTGACTGTGCTAGTAAGTCGATTTATCTCACCACCCCGGAAGGAAAAAAGGATTAAGTATGTATCTAGGCATGTGCCTAGGAGGAGTCAGGTGAATGCCCTTACGAGAGTTGTTCAGGAGGAAGTGCCTGTAGTGAAGGATTACCCGGATGTTTTTCCAGAGGAGTTACCAGGCATGCCACTGGATAGAGACATTTGAGTTTTTGATAGAGCTGTTGCCAGGTACTGGACCAATATCCAAGAGACCCTATCGGATGCCCGCAAATGATCTGGAAGAAATTAAGAAACAGATTAAGGAGTTATTGGAGAAAGGATACATCCGAAGAAGTTCATCACCTTGGGGAGCCCCAGTACTTTTGGTTGAGAAGAAGGATAAATCCCTGAGGATGGTTGTTGATTATCGAGCATTAAATGAAGTGATGATTAAGAACAAGTACCCACTGCCGATGATCAACGATCTATTTGATCAGTTGCAAGGAGCTAAAGTGTTTTCGTAGATCGATTTGCGATCGGGGTATCATCAGTTGAAGATACGAGAGAAGGATATACCGAAGACAGCGTTCACAACACGATATGGATTATACGAGTACATGGTCATGTCATTTGGACTGACTAACGCCCCTGCCTATTTCATGAGCATGATGAACAAGGTGTTCATGGAGTATTTGGACAAGTTTGTTGTGGTGTTTATTGATGATATTATGGTATACTCGAAGAATGAGGAGGAGCACAAGGAGCATTTGCGCTTAGTTCTTGAGAAACTCAGGGAACACCAGTTGTATGCTAAGTTTAGCAAATGCGAATTTTGGTTGAAGGAAGCCGGGTTCCTTGGACATGTTATATCGGGAGAAGGTATAGCAGTAGATCCCAGCAAAATTCAGTCAGTCACTGAATGGTTGGCACCCACTTCAGTTAGCGAGATCCGCAGTTTTCTTGGACTCGCAGGATACTACCGGAGATTCATCGAGAATTTTTCCAAGATTGCAAAGCCAATGACTGAACTGTTGAAGAAGGATACTAAGTTTAAATGGACAGAAGATTGCGAGGCAAGTTTCCAGGAGTTGAAGAAACGTTTGACTACAGCGCCAGTGCTAACACTGCCAGATATACATAAGGAGTTCCAAGTGTACTGTGATGCCTCGCGCTTAGGACTTGGATGTGTGCTTATGCAGGATGGGAGAGTTGTTTCGTATGCCTCACGACAACTAAAACCTCATGAGTTGAACTATGCCACGCATGATTTGGAGTTAGCAGCCGTAGTGCATGCATTGAAGACCTGGAGACATTACCTTATTGGAAACCATTGTGATGTGTACACGGACCATAAGAGTTTGAAGCACATTTTCACCCAGAAGGAACTGAACCTTAGACAGAGGAGATGGTTGGAGCTTATAAAGGATTATGACATGAAGCTACACTATCATCCAGGAAAGGCCAATATCGTAGCAGACGCTTTAAGCCGGAAGAGTTATGCTAATATCCTTGAAAGTAAGGGGTTGCCGAAGGAGTTAGCAGAGAATATCATGGAACTTCGATTGGAGATTGTTCCTAGAGGATCCGTTGCAACAATGGAGGTCCAGTCGACATTGCTGGACAAGATTCGGGAAGCTCAGAAGGAGGACAAGGAGATTGCCGAGATAAGGGAGAAGATGAGCAAAGGAAAGGCCAAAGGTTTTCGTGAAGATGATCACGATACCCTATGGTTTGAGGACCGAATCTATGTGCCCAATAACCAGGAGATCAGGAAGCTAATACTTCACGAGGCCCATGACTCACCATACTCGATACACCCCGGAAACACCAAGATGTATTTGGATTTGAAGGAACGTTTCTGGTGGACCGGTATGAAGAAGGATATTGCCGAGTATGTAGCCGTATGTGATGTTTGTCAGCGCGTGAAGGAAGAGCATCATAAGCCAGCAGGACTGTTACAACCTATGCCGATACCCGAATGGAAGTGGGATAAACTGGGCATGGACTTTATCACCGGATTGCCCAGGACCAAACCGGGATATGATTCCATATGGGTAGTAGTTGATCGCTTGACCAAAGTAGCTCACTTCATCCAAGTGAAAACCACCTATACAAGTGCAAAGTTGGCCAAGATATATATGTCTAGGATAGTATGTCTGCATGGAGTTCCGAGGACCATCATATCAGATCAAGGAACACAGTTTACCTCAAAGTTTTGGCACCAGTTGCACCAGACTTTGGGAACGAGATTGGAGTTTAGTACAGCATTTCACCCGCAGACAGATGGACAAACAGAGAGAATCAACCAAATTTTGGAGGACATGTTGAGAGCCTGTGCGCTAGATTATGGATCTAGTTGGGATGACAATTTGCCATATGCAGAGTTTTCATACAACAATAGCTATCAAGCCAGTTTGAAGATGGCACCGTTTGAAGCCCTGTATGGACGAAGGTGCAGAACACCGTTGATGTGGGAAGAGGTAGGAGACCGATAGTTTTTTGGACCAGACCTGATCAAGGAGTCTGAGGAGAAGGTTAAATTGATTCGTGACAGACTAAAGATTGCTCAGTCCAGGCAGAAGAGTTATGTAGACTCAAAACGCAAGGAGGTAACCTATGAAATTGGAGATCGAGCATATCTGCGAGTATCACCCTTGCGAGGAGTGAAACGTTTTGGAGTTAAGGGAAAGTTAGCCCCGAGATTTGTAGGACCGTATCGTATTTTGGAACGGATGGGAGAAGTTGCCTACAAGTTGGAGTTACCCGAGGGATTGTCAGGAGTTCATGACGTGTTTCACGTTTCACAGCTGAAGAAGTGTCATGCTGAGATGGCAGATATACCGCTAGGCGATACAGTACCCCTGGAGGCGATTCAGTTGGACAATGATTTCACTTATGAGGAGAAACTAGTTAAGATTCTTGAGTTTGCCAGCAGAGTCACCCGCAGTAAGGTTATCAAGTTTTGCAAAGTTCAGTGGAGCCACCATACCGAGGATGAAGACACCTAGGAACAAGAGGATGATCTCCGCAAAGACCACCCGCACCTATTTTCTAGCCAGCCCGAATCTCGAGGGCGAGATTCATCTTAAGGGGGTAGGTTTGTAACATCCCAAATTTTCAATTTGGAATGTTATACATTAGATCATCATTGCATATCATGTTTTATTGCTTTTCCGTTTCGTAATCCTCGAAAATCCTAAGCAACTCAAGGACCTTCGAAGAGAGTTGGGGATTTCCCGGTTTTCATATTTGATTCTTTTATGAAATAATGAAACGAGGATTTGACTTTAATTATTTCTCTCCGAAAAATATTTCACATTAAAAAAAATTAAAGAGAGGAGATAATATGACTTCTCCAAAATAAATGAAATATTGGAGGAAAAATATTAAAATCATTAAATTGTTTTTGTTGTTTTTATTCGGATTTATTTGCATTAGAAAAATTGCATGTTTTCAAAATATCATTTTAGGGCCAAGAAAATGTTCATCTTCTTCTAAATATTTTATTTAGACGGTGAAAATTTGTTTTGGCATTTTTAGATTTTTATTTATTTTTCTAGGATTTTTTTTCTGTAGGCGGAATTATTTATTTAAAAAAAGAGTTCCCGCGCCCGGCTGGTCCCAGCCGCCGCCGCCTCCTGCGCGCGCGCGCCGCCGCCGCCACTCGGACCGGAGTCCGAGTTGGACTCCGCGCCGCCCCGCCTTGGCCCCTACTCCAAGCCGCCCCCGCCCCCGCCCTTATATACCGCCACCCCAACACCCCACCGCCACCACCACCGCCCGCGCCACCCGCAGCCACCGCCGTCCGGCGCCGCGCCAAGCCCCGCCGCCCCGCGCCGCCTAGCCGCCGCCGCCGCTTGTTGCCGCCGCCGCCCCCGCGAGCCGCTGCCCCGTAGCCCCCGCCTCGCCTCGCCGGACCTTTCGCCGGAGGTAGCCGCCGGACTCCACCGACGGTTTTTTTTATAAAAACCGTCCGTTTTTTTAGAAACCCTAGATCCGTTTTTTTTGTTTCGCCAGTTTTTTTTCTCGGTTCTTCTAGTTAGCGGACGTTCGTCCGAACGTTCGTCTTAACGAACGGTTCTTCGCCCGTTAGATACTGCTAACGAACGCTCATACGTTAGTCTGTTCGTCAGTTTTCTTTTATCGGATTTATTCTGCGATTTTCTCTGATCGTGATTTCTGATCCGATCTTAGTTTCTGTTTTTCTTTTCGCTCGTTAGTCGGAATCAGGTGATTCAAGCGCCTGGAGTTTCATCTCGAAACCCTCTTTTCGTTTAAGCAACTCAAACAAGATTTTTCTACTCTAAAATTTGACCTAGTTTCATATTAGTAAACGAAGCTTCTTTCTTTCGCCGTTTGAGTTTCGTTGCTCCGTTTGATTTGATTCTTTTTGCGTACCGGAGTTCTTAATTTGAACTTTCTGTTCAACCTCTTTTATTTGAGTTTTGCTTGTGCATCGTTGCTTGTTACTTATGTATGCTATTGTTTGCTTGCGATAGAATTCCCAGAGTGCGAAGCGTGTTACTACAAGTCTCTAGGATTCGCGGATCGTCAGCAAGGCAGGTAACACTTTGATCATACCCCTTTATCACTCAGTTTTTATGCATTAGTTCCAATCCTCAAACATTGCATGATTAGGATGTCATTAACTTGTGGGTTGGGAAGTAGTTGATGAGGTAGAACCTATTGCCCTGTTATATTCAAACCCTTGGGAGTTACTTCTACGCTTGCTTATAATACTATGCTATGCTATGCTCGTAGACGTGGTTTGGGTTTGAGTGAAATCCATGACAGATGTGAGCTTGTTAATTAAAGGTTCAACTTAAGGTGGCAACTTAAATTAACATCTGGGTGGATTGAGGCACCTGGAGTACCCAGTGTTGCCTGTATTTTTTTGGAAATCCCGGAGTACCCGTGTGATCTTCCTATGGACCGCCACCCAGGCTCAAAGGGAACTGAGATGGTTCATGCTAGAAACTTCCGTGTGCAGCCACAAGCTATTATGGGCTCTAGCATAGTTGAGTAAGTTATGTGAAGCTCTTGAAGAGGCAGATCAGCAGGTAGTGGGATGTAGGTTTGGTATGGTCTGTCCGGAGTAGAGAGTTAATGTTTCTGAAAGACTGTGTCTCGATCATCCGTTTCTCAAACACCCTGTAGTGCGAGAAAACCAACGGAGGCGATCGAGTCTTGTGGGGAAAAGTGCGCAAACCTCTGCAGAGTGTACAATCTAATCATGGTTAGCCGTGTCCCCGGTTATGGACAATTCTTGAGTATCTAGTACTTTGGTTATCACATGTATCTCATCACTCTTAATTAATATTGTTGGGTTGTTAATCACTTTAATTGGGATTGAGTTGAAGGAACCTTCTGAATGATGTTTCAACTACCATGATAGTTAAATAAAATATATTCCTTTGTTGTAGGGAAAAATTGGCTTTTCATAAAAACTATAACCATAGAGCTTTCCACCAGCCATATATGCATGTAGTGATAGCATTATTCTGTTCTTGCTCTACTGTGTTATATTGCCAGCATATTCCATGTGCTGACCCGTTTTCGGGCTGCAACGTATTATGTTGCAGACTTTTCAGACGAGGAGTAAGGTTCGTTAGGTCGTTGCCGTGCAGCTCAGCTATGCCGTTGGAGTTGATGGACTCACTTTATCTTCCAAGCCTTCCGCTGTTATCGTATTAGATAGCCTTAAGCCATATTATTGTAATAAGTTCTCTCTTGAGACATTCGATGTAATAAGTCTATGATTGCTACTCTGTTATAAATCCTTCAAGTACTATGTGTGTCAGCACTACTGATCCAGGAATGACACTGAAGCACAGAGACTTGACCATCTGAGGTCGGGTCGCTACAAGATGGTATCAGAGCACACGCTGATATCTGTGGTGACAATGGGATACCACGTGCCACTTGATGTATGTTAAGGTGACCAACTTGCGGGTTTCCTGACATTGGGACCTATGCATAGGGGTTGGCACACGTTTTCGTCGTGATTCTCCGGTAGAACTTTGGGGCACTCTTTGAGGTCCTTTGTGTTGGTTGAATAGATGAATCTGAGATTGTGTGACGCATATCGTATAATCATACCCACGGATACTTGAGGTGACATTGGAGTATCTAGGTGACATTAGGGTTTTGGTTGATTTGTGTCTTAAGGTGTTATTCTAGTACGAACTCTAGGGCTGTTTGTGACACTTATAGGAATAGCCCAACGGATTGATTGGAAAGAATAACTTTGAGGTGGTTTCGTACCCTACCATAATCTCTTCGTTCGTTCTCCGCTATTAGTGACTTTGGAGTGACTCTTTATTGCATGTTGAGGGATAGTTATGTGATCCAATTATGTTAGTATTGTTGAGAGAACTTACACTAGCGAAAGTATGAACCCTAGGCCTTATTTCCTATCATTGCACTACCGTTTACGCTCACTTTTATCACTTGTTACCTTGCTGTTTTTATTATTTCAGATTACAAATACCTTTATCTACTATCCATATACCACTTGTTTCACCATCTCTTCGCCGAACTAGTGCACCTATACAATTTACCATTGTATTGGGTGTGTTGGGGACACAAGAGACTCTTTGTTATTTGGTTGCAGGGTTGCTTGAGAGAGACCATCTTCATCCTACGCCTCCTACGGATTGATAAACCTTAGGTCATCCACTTGAGGGAAATTTGCTACTGTCCTACAAACCTCTGCACTAGGAGGCCCAACAATGTCTACAAGAAGAAGGTTGTGTAGTAGACATCAATCTTCTCCTTTTTGTATTCTCCACAACCACCATTCTATCCCACCTATAGTGCTATGTCCGTGGCTCACGCTCATGTATTGCGTGAAAGTTGAAAAGGTTTGAGAAACGCCAAAAGTATGAAACAATTGCTTGGCTTGTCATCGGGGTTGTGCATGATGTGAATATTTTGTGTGGTGAAGATGGAGCATAGCCAGACTATATGATTTTGTAGGGATAACTTTTTTTGGCCATGTTATTTTGAAAAGACATGATTGCTTTATTAGTAGGCTTGAAGTATTATTGTTTTTATGTCAAATTATAGACTATTGCTTTGAATAAATCGTATCTTAGTATTCATGCCATGATTAGATATGTGATCAAGATTATGCTAGGTAGCATTCCACATCAAAAATTATCTTTTTTTATCATTTACCTACTCGAGGACGAGCAAGAATTAAGCTTGGGGATGCTGATACGTCTCCGTCGTATCTATAATTTTTGATTGTTCCATGCCAATATTCTACAACTTTCATATACTTTTGGCAACTTTTTATACTATTTTTGGGACTAACATATTGATCCAGTGCCCAGTGCCAGTTCCTGTTTGTTGCATGTTTTTTGTTTCGCAGAATATCCATATCAAACGGAGTCCAAACGGGGTAAAAACTGACGGAGATTTTTTTGGAATATATATGATTTTGGGGAAGAAAAATCCACACGAGACGGTGCCCGAGGGAGGCACGAGGCAGGGGGGCGCGCCCCACCCCCCTGGGCGCGCCCCTGACCCTCATGGCCACCTCGTAAGGCGATTGATACCCTTCTTTCGCCGCAGGAAAGCTAATATTCAGATAGAGGTCGTGTTAAAATTTCAGCCCAATCGGAGTTACGGGTCTCCGGGAATATAAGAAACGGTGAAAGGGTAGAATCTGAGAATGCAAAAACAGAGAGAGACAGAGAGACAGATCCAATCTCGGAGGGGCTCTCGCCCCTCCCACGCCATGGAGGCCATGGACCAGAGGGGAAACCCTTCTCCCATCTAGGGAGGAGGTCAAGGAAGAATAAGAAGGAGGGGGGCTCTCTCCCCCTCTCTTCCGATGGCACCGGAACACCGTCGGGGCCATCATCATCACCGCCATCTTCACCAACAACTTCACCGCCATCATCACCAACTCTTCCCCCTCTATGCAGCGGTGTAACCTCTCTCTTACCTGTTGTAATCTCTACTTAAACATGGTGCTCAACGTTATATATTATTTCCCAATGATGTCTGGCTATCCTATGATGTTTGAGTAGATCCGTTTTGTCCTATGGGCTATTTGATGATCAAGATTGGTTTGAGTTGCATGTTTTATTATTGGTGCTGTCCTATGGTGCTCTCTGTGTCGTGCAAGCGTGAGGGATCCCCACTGTAGGGTGTTGCAATACGTTCATGATTCGCTTATAGTGGGTTGCGTGAATGACTGAAACACAAACCCGAGTAAGGGGGTTGTTGCGTATGGGATAAAGAGGACTTGACGCTTTAATGCTATGGTTGGGTTTTACCTTAATGATCTTTAGTAGTTGCGGATGCTTGCTAGAGTTCCAATCATAAGTGCATATGATCCAAGTAGAGAAAGTATGTTAGTGATAACCCACAAGTATAGGGGATCACAACAGTTTTCGAGGGTAGAGTATTCAACCCAAATTTATTGATTTGACACAAGGGGAGCCAAAGAATATTCTCAAGTATTAGCAGCTGAGTTGTCAATTCAACCACACCTGGAAACTTAATATCTGCAGCAAAGTGTTTAGTAGCAAGGTAATATGATAGTAGTGGTAATGGTAGCAAAAGGTAACAGTAGTAAAAGTAATGTTTTTGGTATTTTGTAGTGATGATAGCAATAGCAACGGAAAATTAAATAAGCGAAGAACAATATATGGAAAGCTCGTAGGCAATGGATCGGTGATGGAGAATTATGCCGGATGCGGTTCATCATGTAATAGTCATAACCTTGGGTGACACAGAACTAGCTCCAATTCATTAATATAATGTAGGCATGTATTCCGAATATAGTCATACGTGCTTATGGAAAAGAACTTGCATGCCATCTTTTGTCCTACCCTCCCGTGGCAGCGGGGTCCTTAGGAAAACTAAGGGATATTAAGGCCTCCTTTTAATAGAGAACCAGAACAAAGCATTAACACATAGTGAATACATGAACTCCTCAAACTACGGTCATCATCAGTAAGTATCCCGATTATTGTCACTTCGGGGTTAACGGATCATAACACATAATAGGTGACTATAGACTTGCAAGATAGGATCAAGAACACTCATATATTGATGAAAACATAATAGGTTCAGATCTGAAATCATGGCACTTGGGCCCTAGTGACAAGCATTAAGCATAGCAAAGTCATAGCAACATCAATCTCAGAACATAGTGGACACTAGGGATTAAACCCTAATAAAACTAACTCGATTACATGATAGATCCCATCCAACCCATCACCGTCCAGCAAGCCTACGATGGAATTACTCACGCACGGCAGTGAACATCACGAAATTGGTGATGGAGGATGGTTGATGATGACGATGGCGACGGATTCCCCTCTCCGGAGCCCCGAACGGACTCCAGATCAGCCCTCCCGAGAGGTTTTAGGGCTTGGTGGCGGCTCCATATCGTAAAACGCGATGATTTCTTCTCTCTGATTTTTTTTCTCATTGAAACTCAATATATGGAGGTGGAGTTGGAGTCAGAGAGGCAACAGGGGGCCCACGAGGTAGGGGGCGCGCCCCCCACCCTCGTGGAGAGACGGTGGGCCCCCTGGCCTTCATCTTTGGCAGGTATTTTTCTTATTTTCTGAGAAGTGCCTCCGTGAAGTTTTAGGTCATTCCGAGAACGTTTGCTCCTGCACATAAATAACACCATGGTATTTCTGCTGAAAACAGCGTCAGTCCGGGTGAGTTCCACTCAAATCATGCAAGTTAGAGTCCAAAACAAGGGCAAAAGTGTTTGGAAAAGTAGATACGTTGGAGACGTATCAACTCCCCCAAGCTTAAACCTTTGCTTGTCCTCAAGCAATTCAGTTGACAAACTGAAAGTGATAAAGAAAAACTTTTACAAACTCTGTTTGCTCTTGTTGTTGTAAATATGTAAAGCCAGCATTCAAGTTTTCAGCAAAGATTATAACTAACCACATTTACAATAACACATAGGTCTCAAGTTCACTCATATCAATAGCATAATCAACTAGCGAGCCATAATAATAAAACTCATATGACAACACTTTCTCAAAACAATCATAATATGATATAACAGGATGGTATCTCGCTAGCCCTTTCTGAGACTGCAAAACATAAATGCAGAGCACCTTTAAAGAACAAGGTCTGACTAGACATTGTAATTCATGGTAAAAGAGATCCAGTCAAGTCATACTCAATGTAAACTAACAATAATGAATGCAAATGACATCAGTGCTCTCCAACTGGTGCTTTTTAATAATAGGATGATGACTCAACATAAAAGTAAATAGATAGGCCCTTCGCAGAGGGAACCAGGGATTTGTAGAGGTGCCAGAGCTCGGTTTTGAAATAGAGGTGAATAATATTTTGAGCGGTATACTTTCATTGTCAACATAACAACCAAGAGATGGCGATATCTTCCATGCTACACACATTATAGGCGGTTCCCAAACAGAATGGTAAAGTTTATACTCCCCCTTCCACCAACAAGCATCAATCCATGGCTTGCTCAAAACAACGAGTGCATCCAACAAACAAGAGTCCCAGGGGGAGTTTTGTTTGCAATTATTTTGATTTAGTTTGCATAAAGCATGGGACTGGGCATCCCGGTGACCAGCCATTTATCTCGTGAGTGAGGAGCGGAGTCCACTCCTCTTGAGAATAACCCACCTAACATGGAAGATACAGACAGCCCTAGTTGATACATGAGCTATTCGAGCATACAAAACAGGATATTTATTTGAAAGTTTAGAGTTTGGCACATACAAATTTATTTGGAATGGCAGGTAGATACAGTATATAGGTAGGTATAGTGGACTCATGTGGAATAACTTTGAGGTTTAAGGAGTTTGGATGCACAAGCAGTATTCCCACTTAGTACAGGTGAGGGCTAGCAAAAGACTGGGAAGCGACTAGCTAGAGAGCGACAACAGTCATGAACATGCATTAAAATTAATCAACACAGAATGCAAGCATGAGTAGGATATAATCCACCATGAACATAAATATCGTGAAGGCTATGTTGATTTTGTTTCAACTACATGTGTGAACATGTGCCAAGTCAAGTCACTTAAATCATTCAGAGGAAGATACCACCCTATCATACCACATCATAACCATTTTATTAGCATGTTGGCACGCAAGGTAAACCATTATAACTCATAGCTAATCAAGCATGGCACAAGAAACTATGATCTCTAGTTGTCATTGCAAACATGTTTATTCATAATAGGCTGAATCAGGAACGATGAACTAATCATATTTACAAAAACAAAAGAGGTCGAGTTCATACAAGCTTTTCTCATCTCAGTTAGTCCATCATATATCATCATAATTGCCTTTCACTTGCACGACCGAACGATGTGAATAATAATAATAGTGCACGTGCATTGGACTAAGCTGGAATCTGCAAGCAATCAATAAACAAGAGAAGGCAAGGCAATATGGGCTCTTTTGTCAGATCAACAATAATGCATATAAGAGCCACCTCAACAATTTAATCATGGTCTTCTCCTATCGACCCCCAAAGAAAAGAAAAGAAATAAAACCATTTACACGAGAAAGCTCGCAACAAGCAAAAGAAGAACGGGAAATCTTTTTGGGTTTTCTTTTCAATTACTACTACAAGCATGGAAAGTAAACTAATTAAAAGCTACAACTAATTTTTTTGCTTTTTCTTAAGGTTTATTAAACACACAAGAAGAAAGCATAAAAAGGAAAATAAACTAGCATGGATGATACAACGAAAAAGTATGAGCACCGACATCCATCAATGAGTGTGTGAGCATAAATGTAATGTCGGTGAGAAATACGTACTCCCCCAAGCTTAGGCTTTTGGCCTAAGTTGGTCTATGGTCGCGGCTGGCCTGGCGGATATCCATAATAATAGTTGTTGGGGTCGTATTGTGATGCAGCAGCTATCGCCTACTGAGCTGCAGCGTGGCGACGAGCGGCCTCCTCTCTCCTCTCGTACTCATCTGCCTCCTCTTTGGTAATAGTATATCCTCCTCTTGCCTGATAATCAAAGAAAGCAGGAGCAGGGAGAGTAATACGTACAACACGACGTCTGTCAAAGATTAGTCGATACCGGAGAGGTGATTCGTTCCTCTCGACAAACTGGTGGTGAACCGTAGTATTAAAATCTAGATAGGCAGGAGGTAATTGAATATCATCTTCGCGCACATCTATACCAAGAAAATTAGCTACGCGGGTTGCATAAATTCCACCAAAGAAATCTCCATTACGTCTATTAAGATGCAACCTACGTGCAACAATGGCTCCCAAATTATATGATTTGTCTCCTAACACAACACTCCTAAGAATACTGAGGTCAGGGACACACACGTGACATGCCTCATCTTTACCATTTATGCATCTACCTATGAAGAGAGCAAAATAATGTATAGCAGGAAAGTGAATGCTCCCTATGGTAGCTTGTGTAATATCTCTAGATTCTCCCACAGTTATATTAGCAAGAAAATCTCTAAATTCAGATTTGCGAGGATCCCTTATACTACCCCATTGTGGAAGTTTGCATGTAGTGGTAAAATCCTCTAAGTCCATGGTATAAGATTTACCATTAAGATCAAATAGGACAGTTGGAGAATTACGTGAAGTGGAAAATTCAAACCTCCTCACAAAGGAGCTAGTGAGCTCATGATACTAACTGCACTTCTCTTCCTCGAAGCTCATGAGATCAGCGTTACGCAAATATGCGTTGAATCTTCTTTTATTCCCGCTTGATCCATCAAATTTTTAGAAGGCCACTCACAAGGACGCACTGGAGCGTCTCTCGGTGGCTCTTCGTTAGCATCACGCATTGCAAGCCTGGGTCCTTGCTTCTTTGAAGAACCACCTTGGAACATTTTCCTAAGCATTTTTCTTCCTCTAAAAAATTCTGGAAATTTTTAGTAACTTCAAAATGAAAGTAAACCAAACTCAATAATATTGATAGCAACTACTCCTACAAGTGCCTAGGGCCTATATCATGCATCAAAACTACTTTTGACCATATAAATTTGACATGCAAGCTCAAGAACAGGGTCACCTAAGCAGCAAAAATTTGCAATGAATAAAGCACTAGAACAAAAACTAATTGGACCAATGGAGGAGTCACATACCAAGGAACAATCTCCCAAGCAGTTTTGTGAGAGGTGCATTGAGCAAGGAGATCGAAAATGGCAGCAAGATGAGCTAGAACTCATGCTTGAGCCGGTTATTCATGTTTGGGGGAGGAAGATGAAGTGTGTGGGTGCAGGAATAAGTGGAGGAGGGCCACCGTGGGCCCACGAGGCAGGGGGCGCACCCTAGAGGGGTAGGTGTGCCCTCCACCCTCGTGGCAAGCTGGCTGGCCCCCTGGTGTGTTCTTTGTTCCATAAATCCTCAAATATTCTAGAAAAAATCATATTTAATTTTCAGGGCATTTGGAGAATTTTTATTTTCGAGGTATTTTTATATTGCACGAATAATCAGATAACAGACAGACAAATATTTATTTTTATTTTATTTAATATAAATAACAGAAAGTAAAAGTGGGGTACAGAAGGTTGTGCCTTCTAGTTTCATCCATCTCATGATCATCAAAAGGAATCCACTAACAAGGTTGATCAAGTCTTGTTAACGAACTCATTCCGAATAACATGGAACTGGAGAAATTTCGAATAACACTATGTTACCTCAACTGGGATATGCACATCCCCAATAATAAGAATATCATATTTCTTCTTAACAGTAGGAAGAGGAAATTCAAAACCTCCAAATATAATCGATGGAATTTTTCCAATAGAGTTGATACTATGAACTTGAGGTTGTTTCCTCAGAAAGTGTACCGTATGCTCATTACCATAAATATGAAAAGTGACATTGCCTTTAGTGAAATCAATAACAGCCCCTGCAGTATTCAAAAAGGGTCTTCCAAGAATAATAGACATACTATCGTCCTCGGGAATATCAAGAATAACAAAGTCCGTTAAAATAGTAACATTTGCAACTACAACAGGCACATCCTCACAAATACCGATAGGTATAGCAGTTGAATTATCAGCCATTTGCAAAGATATTTCAGTAGGTGTCAACTTATTCAAATTAAGTCTATGATATAAAGAGAGAGGCATAACACTAACACCGGCTCCAAGATCACATAAAGTAGTTTTAACATAGTTTCTTTTAATAGAGCATGGTATAGTGGGTACTCCTGGGTCTCCAAGTTTCTTTGGTATTCCACCCTTAAAAGTATAATTAGCAAGCATGGTGGAAATTTCAGCTTCCGGTATCTTTCTTTTATTTGTAATAATATCTTTCATGTACTTAGCATAAGGATTGGTTTTAAGCATATCAGTTAATCGCATACGCAAAAAGATAGGTCTAATCATTTCAGCAAAGCGCTCAAAATCCTCATCATCCTTTTTCTTGGATGGTTTGGGAGGAAAAGGCATGGGTTTCGGAACCCAAGGCTCTCTTTCTTTACCATGTTTCCTAGCAACAAAGTCTTCCTTATCATAACGTTGATTCTTTGATTGTGGGTTATCAAGATCAACAGCAGGTTCAATTTCTATGTCATTATCATTACTACGTTGAGCATCATCATGAACATTATCATTAACATTATTACTAGTTTCAGGTTCATTACCAGATTGTGTTTCAGCATCAGAAATAGAAATATCATTTGGATTCTCAGGTGTTTCAACAATAGGATCACTAGAAGCATGCAAAGTCCTATCATTTTTCTTTTTATTCTTTTTAGAAGAAGTAGGTGCATCTAAATTATTTCTCTGAGAATCTTGCTCAATTATCTTAGGGTGGCCTTCAGGATACAAAGGTTCCTGAGTCATTCTACCAGTTCTAGTAGCCACTCTAACAGCATAATCATTATCCTTATTATTCAATTCATTGAGCAAATCATTTTGAGCTTTAACTACTTGTTCTACTTGAGTGGTCACCATAGAAGCATGTTTACTAATAAGTTTAAGTTCACCTTTAACTTTAGCCATATAATCACCCAAGTGTCCAAGCATATTTGAATTGTATTTCAATTGTCTACCAAAATGAGCATTAAAATCTTCTTGCTTAGACATAAATTTATCAAACTCGTATAAACATGGGCTAGTAAATTTAGTAAATGGGATTACAGCTTTATCATATCTGTAGAGAGAATTTACCTTTAGTACCTATGTCGGGTTATCAAGACCATGAGTTTCTTCAATAGGTAAAGGATTAAGATTATATGTTTCTTCAACAGGCGGTAAATTAAGACCATGTATTTCTTCAATAGGAGGTAAATTCTTAACATCTTCAGCTTTAATACCTTTTTCTTTCATAGATTTCTTTGCCTCTTGCATATCTTTAGGACTGAGGAATAGAATACCCCTCTTCTTCGGAGTTGGTTTAGGAATAGGCTCAGGAATTGGCTCCGGAGGTGTCCAATTGTTTTCATTTGCCAACATATTATTCAATATAATTTCAGCTTCATCCGGTGTTCTTTCCCTGAAAACAGAACCAGCACAACTATCCAGGTAATCTCTGGAGGCATCGGTTAGTCCATTATAAAAGATATCAAGTATTTCATTTTTCTTAAGAGGATGATCAGGCAAATCATTAAGTAATTGGAGAAGCCTCCCCCAAGCTTGTGGGAGACTCTCTTCTTCAATTTGCACAAAATTGTATATATCCCTCAAAGCAGCTTGTTTCTTATGAGCAGGGAAATATTTAGCAGAGAAATAATAAATCATATCCTGGGGACTATGCACACAACCAGGATCAAGAGAATTAAACAATATCTTAGCATCACCCTTTAATGAGAACGGAAATATTTTAAGGATATAAAAGTAGTGAGTTCTCTCATCTTTAGTAAACAGGGTAGCTATATCATTTAATTTAGTAAGATGTGCCACAACAGTTTCAGATTCATAGCCATGAAAAGGATCAGATTCAACCAAAGTAATTATATCAGGATCAACAGAGAATTCATAATCCTTATCAGTAACAAAGATAGGTGAAGTAGGAAAAGCAGGGTCAGGTTTCATTCTATCATTTAGGGATTGCTTACTCCATTTAGCTAATAATTTTTTAAGCTCAGTTCTATTTCTGCAAGCTAAAATAGCTAAAGAAGCATCTTGATCAAATACATAACCCTTAGGAATAGCAAGTGGTTCTTCATCATCACTTTCATCAGTATCATCAGATTCAATATTTTCAATTTCTCTAGCCCTAGCAAGTTGTTCATCAAGAAAAACACTAAGTGGCATAGTAGTATCAGGCATAGAGGTAGTTTCATCATAAGTATCATGCATAGCAGAAGTGGCATCATCAATAACATGCGACATATCAGAACGTATAGCAGAAGCAGGTGTAGGTGTCGCAAACTTACTCATAACAGAAGGTGAATCAAGTGTAGAGCTAGATGGCAGTTCCTTACCTCCCCTCGTAGTTGAGGGATAGATCTTGGTTTTTGGATCTCTCAAATTCTTCATAATGATAAGCAGATATATATATCCCAAGTGACTCAAAGAATAGAGCTATGCTCCCCGGCAACGGCGCCAGAAAATGGTCTTGATAACCCACAAGTATAGGGGATCACAACAGTTTTCGAGGGTAGAGTATTCAACCCAAATTTATTGATTTGACACAAGGGGAGCCAAAGAATATTCTCAAGTATTAGCAGCTGAGTTGTCAATTCAACCAGACCTAGAAACTTAATATATGCAGCGAAGTGTTTAGTAGCAAGGTAATATGATAGTAGTTGTAATGGTAGCAAAAGGTAACAGTAGTAAAAGTAATGTTTTTGGTATTTTGTAGTGATGATGGCAATAGCAACGGAAAAGTAAATAAGCGAAGAACAATATGTGAAAAGCTCGTTGGCAATGGATCAGTGATGGATAATTATGTCGGATGCGATTCCTCGTGCAATACTTATAACATAGGGTGACATAGAACTAGCTCCAGTTCATCAATGTAATGTAGGCATGTATTCCGAATATAGTCATACGTGCTTATGGAAAGAACTTGCAAGACATCTTTTGTCCTACCATCCCGTGGCAGCGGGGTCCTATTGGAAACTAAGGGATATTAAGGCCTCCTTTTAATAGAGTACCGGACCAAAGCATTAACACTTAGTGAATACATGAACTCCTCAAACTACTGTCATCACCGGTAAGTATCCCGATTATTGTCACTTTGGGGTTAACGGATCATAACACATAATAGGTGACTATAGACTTGCAAGATAGGAGCAAGAACTCATATATATTCATGAAAACATAATAGGTTCATATCTGAAATCATGGCACTTGGGCCCTAGTGACAAGCATTAAGCATAGCAAAGTCATAGCAACATCAATCTCAGAACATAGTGGACACTAGGGATCAAACCCTAACAAAACTAACTGGATTAGATGATAGATCACATCCAACCCATCACCATCTAGCAAGCCTACGATGGAATTACTCACGCACGGCGGTGAGCATCATGAAATTGGTGATGGAGGATGGTTGATGATGACGATGACGACGGATTCCCCTCTTCGGAGCCCCGAACGGACTCCAGATCAGCCCTCCCGGGAGGTTTTAGGGCTTGGCGGCGGCTCCGTATCGTAAAATGCAATGATTTCTTCTCTCTGATTTTTTTCTCATTGAAACTGAATATATGGAGGTGGAGTTGGAGTCGGAGAGGCAACAGGGGGCCCACGAGGTAGGGGCGCGCCCTAGGGGGGCAGGCGCCCCCCCCCCACCCTCGTGGAGAGACGGTGGGCCCCCTGGCCTTCATCTTTGGCAGGTATTTTTCTTATTTTCTGAAAAGTGTCTCCGTGAAGTTTCAGGTCATTCCGAGAACGTTTGCTCCTGCACATAAATAACACCATGGTAATTCTGCTAAAAACAGCGCCAGTCCGGGTTAGTTCCATTCAAATCATGCAAGTTAGAGTCCAATACAAGGGCAAAAGTGTTTGGAAAAGTAGATACGTTGGAGACGTATCAGTTAGCTTATGTCTCTCCCTCAAATAAAATTGCAATAATGATTACCGGTCTAGTTATCGATTGCCTAGGGACAAATAACTTTCTCGTAACAAAAAGCTCTTTACTAAAACTAACTTAGTTGCGTATTTATCTAAACAACACCTACTTTTTATTTATGTAATATTTATTATATTGCAAACCTATCCAACAGCACCTACAAAGTAATTCTAGTTTCATATTTGTTATAGGTAAGGCGAATGTCAAGTGTGCGTAGAGTTGTATCGGTGGTCGATAGAACTTGAAGGAATATTTGTTCTACTTTTAGCTCCTCGTTGGGTTCGGCACTCTTACTTATCGAAAACTGTTGCGATCCCCTATACTTGTGGGTTATCACGTTGGTTGCGAGGAGTTTATTTGTTTGTGTAGGTGCGAGGGACTCGTGCGTGGCCTCCTATTGGATTGATACCTTGGTTCTCAAAAACTGAGGGAAATACTTACGCTACTTTGTTGCATCACCCTTTCCTCTTCAAGGGAAAACCAACGCAGTGCTCAAGAGGTAGCAAGAAGGATTTCTGGCGCCGTTGCCGGGGAGGCTTACGCAAGGTTAAGTCAAGATTTGGACTCCTGACAACGAGCCATTTCTGGCGTCGTTGACGGGGAGTCTACGCAAAAGTCAACATACCAAGTACCCATCACAAACCCTTATCTCCCACATTACATTATTTGTCATTTGCCTCTCGTTTTCCTCTCCCCCACTTCACCCTTGCCGTTTTATTCGCCCTCTCTCTTCATCCTCCTTTTCTTTCTCTATTTGCCTCCTTTTGCCTGTCTCTTGTTTGCTTGTGTGTTGGATTGCTTGCTTGTCACGATGGCTCAAGATAATACCAAATTGTGTGGCTTTACTAATACCAACAACAATGATTTTATTAGCACTCCGATTGCTCCTCTTACCTATGCTGAATCTTGTGAAATTAATGCTATTTTGCTGAATCTTGTCATGAAAGATCCGTTTTCCGGCCTTCCTAGTGAAGATGCCACTACCCATCTAAACAACTTTGTTAATTTTTGTGATATGCAAAATAAGAAAGATGTGGACAATGATATTGTTAAATTGAAGTTATTTCCTTTTCGCTTAGAGATCGTGCTAAAGCTTGGTTTTCGTCTTTGCCTAAAAATAGTATTGATTCATGGAATAAGTGCAAACATGCTTTTATCTCTAAGTATTTTCCTCCCGCTAAGATCATCTCTCTTAGAAATGATATTATGAATTTTAAACAACTTGATCATGAACATGTTTCACAAGCTTGGGAGAGGATGAAATTAATGATACGTAATTGCCCTACACATGGTTTGAATTTATGGATGATTATACAAATTTTTTATGCCGGATTGAATTTTGCTTCTAGAAATCTTTTAGATTCAGCCGCGGGAGGCACTTTTATGGAAATCACTTTAGGAGAAGCTACTAAACTCCTAGATAATATTATGGTTAATTATTCTCAATGGCACACTGAAAGATCTACAAATAAGAAAGTGCATGCGATAGAAGAAATTAATGTTTTGAGTGGAAAGATGGATGAACTTATGAAATTATTTGCTAATAAAAGTGTTTCTTATGATCCTAATGATATGCCTTTGTCTACTTTAATTGAGAATAATAATGAATCTATGGATGTGAATTTTATTGGTAGGAATAATTTTGGTAACAACGCGTATAGAGGAAACTTTAATCCTAGGTCGTATCCTAGTAATTCCTCTAATAATTATGGTAATTCCTACAACAATTCTTATGGAAATTTTAATAATATACCCTCTGATTTTGAATCTAATATTAAATAATTTATTACTTTGCAAAAGAATTTCAATGCTTTGACTGAAGAAAAATTGCTTAAGATTGATGAATTGGCTAGGAATGTTGATAGAATGTCTCTTGATGTTGATTCTTTGAAACTTAGATCTATTCCACCTAAGCATGATATCAATGAGTCTCTCAAAGCCATGAGAATTTCCATTGATGAGTGCAAAGAAAGAACCGCTAGGATGCTTGCTAAGAAAGATTGTTTTATGAAATCGTGTTCTTCTAGTTTCCATGAAAATAAAGATGAAGATATAAAAGTTATTGATGTGTCCCCTATTAAATCTTTGTTTTGCAATATGAATCTTGATAATGATGGGACTGAATATTATCCACCTTTACCTAGAAGGCGTTCCAAAAATTCGGAGTCTTTAGATCTTGATGCTAAAATTATTAAAAGTGGGATTGAAGAAGTTAAAACTTTGAATATCAATGAACCCACTATTTTGGATCTCAAGGAATTTAATTATGATAATTTCTCTTTGAAAGATTGTATTTCCTTGTTGCAATCCGTGCTAAATTCTCCTCATGCTTATAGTCAAAATAAAGCCTTTACCAAACATATCGTTGATGCTTTGATGCAATCTTATGAAGAAAAACTTGAGTTGGAAGTTTCTATCCCTAGAAAACTTTATAATGAGTGGGTACCTACTATTAAAATTAAAATTAAAGATCATGAATGCTATGCTTTGTGTGATTTGGGTGCTAGTGTTTCCATGATTCTAAAGACTTTGTGTGATTTGCTAGGTTTCCGTGATTTTGATGATTGCTCTTTAAACTTGCACCTTGCGGATTCCACTATTAAGAAACCTATGGGAAGAATTAATGATGTTATTATTGTTGCAAATAGGAATTATGTGCCCGTATATTTTATTTTTCTTGACATAGATTGCAATCCTTCATGTCCTATTATTCTTGGTAGACCTTTCCTTAGAACGATTGGTGCAACTATTGATGTGAAGGAAGGGAATATTAGAATCCAAATTCCATTAAGGAAAGGCATGGAACACTTCCCTAGAAACAAAATTAAATTACCATATGAATCTATTATGAGATCCACTTATGGAGTGCCTACCAAAGATGGCAATACCTAGATATATCCTTGCTTTTATGCCTAACTAGGGGCGTTAAACGATAGCGCTTGTTGGGAGGCAACCCAATTTTATTTTTATTCCTTGTTTTTTGCTCCTGTTTAGTAATAGATAATTTATCTACCCTCTGTTTTGGTTGTGTTTTTTTGTGTTTAATTAGTGTTTGTGCCAAGTAGAACCGTTGGGAAGACTTGGGAAAGTCTTTTTAATCTTGCTGTAAAAAACAGAAACTTTAGCGCTCACGAGAATTGCTGCCATTTTTATTTGGAAAGTGATATTTAGTTAATTATTTTTGAAGATGATTAATAGATAAATTTATCACGTCCATAAATTTATTTTAGAATTTTTGGGGTTCCAGAACTTGCGTTAGCTACAGATTACTACAGACTGTTCTGTTTTTGACAGATTCTGTTTTTCGTGTGTCGTTTGCTTATTTTGATGAATCTATGGCTAGTAAAATAGTTTATAAACCATAGAGAATTTGGAATACAGTAGGTTTAACACCAATATAAATAAATAATGAGTTCATTACAGTACCTTGAAGTGGTGTTTTGTTTTCTTTCGCTAACGGAGCTCACGAGATTTTCTACTTTAAGTTTTGTGTTGTGAAGTTTTCAAGTTTTGGGTGAAAGATTTGATGGTTTATGGAACAAGGAGTGGCAAGAGCCTAAGCTTGGGGATGCCCATGGCACCCCAATATAATATAAGGACACCTAAAAGCCAAAGCTTGGGGATGCCCCGGAAGGCATCCCCTCTTTTGTCTACTTCCATCGGTAACTTTACTTGGAGCTATATTTTTATTTACCACATGATATGTGTTTTGCTTGGAGCGTCTTGTATTATTTGAGTCTTTATTTGTTAGTTTTCCACAATCGTCCTTGATGTACACACCTTTTGAGAGAGACACACATGATTCGGAAATTGTTAGAATACTCTATGTGCTTCACTTATATCTTTTGAGTTATATAGTTTTTTGCTCTAGTGCTTCACTTATATCTTTTAGGGCACGGTGGTGGATTTGTTTTATAGAAACTATTGTTCTCTCATGCTTCACTTAGATTATTTTGAGAGTCCTACAAAACAGCGTGGTAATTTGCTTTAATTATGTTAGGCATTCAAGATTAATAATTTTTTTCTTATGAGTGTGTTGAATACTAAGAGAAGTTTGATACTTGATAATTGTTTTGAGATATGGAGATGGTGATATTAGAGTCGTGCTAGTTGAGTAGTTGTGAATTTGAGAAATGCTTGTGTTGAAGTTTGTGATTCCTGTAGCATGCACGTATGGTGAACCGTTATGTAAAGAAGTTGGAGCATGAATTATTTATTGATTGTCTTCCTTATGAGTGGCGGTCGGGAACGAGCGATGGTCTTTTCCTACCAATCTATCCCCCTAGGAGCATGCGCGTAGTACTTTGTTTCGATAACTAATAGATTTTTGCAATAAGTATGTGAGTTCTTTATGACTAATGTTGAGTCCATGGATTATACTCACTCTCACCCTTCCACCATTGCTAGCCTCTTTAATACCGCGCACCTTTCGCTGGTATCATACACCCACCATATACCTTCCTCAAAACAGCCACCATACCTACCTATCATGGCATTTCCATAGCCATTCCGAGATATATTGCCATGCAACTTTCCACCGTTCCGTTTACTATGACACGCTCCATCATTGTCATATTGCTTTGCATGATCATGTAGTTGACATTTTTAGTCGTGGCAAAGCCACCATTCATAATTCTTTCGTACAAGTCACTCATGCATCATTGCTATCCGGTATACCGCCGGAGGCATTCATATAGAGTCATACTTTGTTTTAGTATCGAGTTGTAATCATTGAGTTGTAAATAAATAGAAGTGTGATGATCATCATTCATATAGTATTGTCCCAAAAAAAGAGAAAAGGCCCAAAAAAGGAAGGCCCAAAAAATATAAAAAGGGACAATACTACTATCCTTTTTCCACACTTGTGCTTCAAAGTAGCACCATGATCTTCATGATAGAGAGTCTCTTATGTTATCACTTTGATATACTAAGTGGGAATTTTTCATTATATAATTTGGCTTGTATATTCCAATGATGGGCTTCCTCAAAATGCCCTAGGTATTCGTGAGCAAGCAAGTTGGATGCACACCCACTTAGTTCTTTTTGTTGAGCTTTCATATACTTATAGCTCTAGTGCATCCGTTGCATGGCAATCCCTACTCACCCACATTGATATCTATTAATGGGCATCTCCATAGCCCATTGATACGCCTAGTTGATGTGAGACTATCTTCTCCCTTTTTGTCTTCTCCACAACCACCATTCTATTCCACATATAGTGTTATGTCCATGGCTCACGCTCATGTATTGCGTGAAGATTGAAAAAGTTTGAGAACACCAAAAGTATGAAACAATTTCTTGGCTTGTCATCGGGGTTGTGCATGATTTAAATACTTTGTGTGGTGAAGATGGAGCATAGCCAGACTATATGATTTTGTAGGGATAACTTTCTTTGGCCATGTTATTTTGAAGAGACATAATTGCTTGGTTAGTATGCTTGAAGTATTATTATTTCTATGTCAATATTGAACTTTTGTCTTGAATCTTTCGGATCTGAATATTCATACCACAATTAAGAGAATTACATTGAAATTATGCCAAATAGCATTCCACATCAAAAATTCTGTTTTTATAATTTACCTACTCGAGGACAAGCAGAAATTAAGCTTGGGGATGCTTGATACGTCTCCAACGTATCTATAATTTTTTATTGTTCCATGCTATATTATATCCTATTTTGGACATTATTGGGCTTTATTATACACTTTTATATAATTTTTGGGACTAACCTATTAACCGGAGGCCCAGCCCAGAATTGCTGTCTTTTTTTGCCTATTTCAGAGTTTCGCAGAAAAAGGATATCAAACGGAGTCCAAACGGAATGAAACCTTCGGGAACGTGATTTTCGGAACGAACATGATCCAAAGGACTTGGAACCTACGTCAAGAAAGCTACCATGAAGGCACGAGGTAGGGGGGCATGCCTACCCCCCCCAGGCACGCCCTCCACCCTCGTGGGGCCCATGTTGCTCAACCGACGTACTCCTTCCTCCTATATATACCTATGTACCCCCAAACTACCAGATACAGAGCCAAAACCCTAATTCCACCGCCGTAACTTTCTGGATCCATGAGATCCCATCTTGGGGCCTTTTCCGGAGCTCCGCCGGAGGGGGCATCGATCACGGAGGGCTTCTACATCAACACCATAGCCTCTCCGATGAAGTGTGAGTAGTTTACTTCAGACCTTCGGTCCATAGTTATTAGCTAGATGGCTTCTTCTCTCTTTTTGGATCTCAATAAAAGTTCTCCCCCTCTCTTGTGGAGATCTATTCGATGTAATCTTCTTTTGTGGTGTGTTTGTTGAGACCGATGAATTGTGGGTTTATGATCAAGTTTATCTATGAACAATATTTGAATCTTCTCTGAATTCTTTTATGTATGATTGGTTATCTTTGCAAGTCTCTTCGAATTATCAGTTTGGTTTGGCCTACTAGATTGATCTTTCTTGCAATGGGAAAAGTGCTTAGCTTTGGGTTCAATCTTGCGGTGTCCTTTCCCAGTGACAGTAGGGGCAGCAAGGCACGTATTGTATTGTTGCCATCGAGGATAAAAAGATGGGGTTTACATCATATTGCATGAGTTTATCCCTCTACATCATGTCATCTTGCTTAAAGCGTTACTATGTTCTTTGAACTTAATACTCTAGATGCATGCTGGATAGCGGTCGATGTGTGGAGTAATAGTAGTAGATGCAGGCAGGAGTCGGTCTACTTGTCTCGGACGTGATGCCTATATACATGATCATACCTAGATATTCTCATAACTATGCTCAATTCTGTCAATTGCTCAACAGTAATTTGTTCACCCACCGTAATACTTATGCTCTCGAGAGAAGCCACTAGTGAAATCTATCGCCCCCGGGTCTATTCTCCATCATATTAATCTTCCAATACTTAGTTATTTATTTTGCCTTTTATTTTACTTTGCATCTTTATTTCTCTTTATCATAAAAATACCAAAAATATTATCTTATCATATCTATCAGATCTCACTCTCGTAGGTCACCGTGAAGGGATTGACAACCCCTTTATTGTGTTGGTTGCGAGGAGTTTATTTGTTTGTGTAGGTGCGAGGGACTCGTGCGTGGCCTCCTACTGGATTGATACCTTGGTTCTCAAAAATGGAGGGAAATACTTACGCTACTTTGCTGCATCACCCTTTCCTCTTCAAGGGAGAACCAACGCAGTGCTCAAGAGGTAGCATTCATGATGTAACAGTAATAATCTAGGGTGACACAGAACTAGCTCCAGTTCATCAATGTAATGTAGGCATGTATTCCGAATATAGTCATACGTGCTTATGGAAAATAACTTGCATGAAATATTTTGTCCTACCCTCCCGTGGCAGCGGGGTCCTATTGGAAACTAAGGGATATTAAGGCCTCCTTTTAATAGAGTACCGGAACAAAGCATTAACACATAGTGAATACATGAACTCCTCAAACTACGGTCATGACCGGTAAGTATCCCGATTATTGTCACTTCGGGGTTAACGGGTCTTAACACATAATAGGTGACTATAGACTTGCAAGATAGGATCAAGAACTCTCATATATTGATGAAAACATAATAGGTTCAGATCTGAAATCATGGCACTCGGGCCCTAGTGACAAGCACTAAGCATAGCAAAGTCATAGCAACATCAATCTCAGAACATAGTGGATACTAGGGATCAAACCCTAACAAAACTAACTCGATTACATGATAAATCTCATCCAACCCATCACCGTCCAACAAGCCTACGATGGAATTACTCACGCACGGTGGTGAGCATCATGAAATTGGTGATGGAGGATGGTTGATGATGACGATGGAGACAGATTCCCCTCTCCGGAGCCCTGAGCGGACTCTAGATCAGGCTTCCCGAGAGAGTTTAGGGCTTGGCGGCGGCTTCGTATCGTAAAACGCGATGAATCCTTCTCTCTCGGTTTTTTCCCTGAAAGTGAATATATGGAGTCCAGGTTGAGGTCGGTGGAGCGTTAGGTGTTGGGGAACGTAGCAGAATTTTTAAAATTTTCTACGCATCACCAAGATCAATCTATGGAGTCATCTAGCAACGAGGGAGAGAGGAGTGCATCTACATACCCTTGTAGATCGCACGCGGAAGCGTTCAAGAGAACGGGGTTGATGGAGTCTTACTCGACGTGATCCAAATCACCGATGACCAAGTGCCGAACGGACGGCACCTCCGCGTTCAACACACGTTCGGTTGGGAAGACGTCTCCTCCAACTTGATCCGGCAAGGGGGAAGGAGAAGTTGATGAAGATCCAGCAGCACGACGGCGTGGTGGTGGAAGCAACGGTGATCTCGGCAGGGCTTCGCCAAGCGCAGGGAGACGGAGGAGTGTCACGGGAGGGAGAGGGAGAGGCCAGGGGCTTGGGTGCGACTGCCCTCCCTCCCCCCACTATATATAGGGTGCCTAGGGGGGCGCCGGCCCTAGGAGATCCAATCTCCTAGGGGGGCGGCGGCCAAGTGGGTGCCTTGCCCCCCAAGGCAAGGGTGGCGCCCCCCACCCCTATGGTTTCCAACCCTAGGCGCAGGGGGAGGCCCAAGGGGGGCGCACCAGCCCACTAGGGGCTGGTTCCCCACCCACTTCAGCCCATGGGCCCCTCCGGGATAGGTGGCCCCACCCGGTGGACCCCCGGGACCCTTCCGGTGGTCCCGGTACAATACCGATTACCCCCGAAACTTTCTCGATGGCCGAAACATGACTTCCTATATATAAATCTTCACTTCCGACCATTCTAGAACTCCTCGTGACGTCCGGGATCTCATCCGGGACTCCGAACAACTTTCGGGTTACCGTATGCTAATATCTCAACAACCCTAGCGTCACTGAACCTTAAGTGTGTAGACCCTACGGGTTCGGGAGACATGCAGACATGACCGAGATGCCTCTCCGGTCAATAACCAACAGCGGGATCTGGATACCCATGTTGGCTCCTACATGCTCCACGATGATCTCATTGGATGAACCACGATGTCGAGGATTCAATCAATCCGTATACAATTCCCTTTGTCAATCGGTACATTACTTGCCCGAGACTCGATCGTCGGTATCCCAATACCTAGTTCAATCTCGTTACCGGCAAGTCACTTTACTCGTGCCGTAATGCATGATCCCGTGATCAACCACTTGGTCACATTGAGCTCATTATGATGATGCATTACCGAGTGGGCCCAGAGATACCTCTCCGTCATACGGAGTGACAAACCCCAGTCTCGATTCATGCCAACCCAACAGACACTTTCGGAGATACCTGTAATGTACCTTTATAGTCACCCAGTTACGTTGTGACGTTTGGCACACCCAAGGCACTCCTACGGTATCCGGGAGTTGCACAATCTCATGGTCTAAGGATATGATACTTGACATTCAGAAAAGCTACAGCAAACGAACTACACGATCTTTGAGCTAAGCTTAGGATTGGGTCTTGTCCATCACATCATTCTCCTAATGATGTGATCCCGTTATCAATGACATCCAATGTCCATAGTCAGGAAACCATGACTATCCTTTGATCAACGAGCTAGTCAACTAGAGGCTCACTAGGGACGTGTTGTGGTCTATGTATTCGCACATTTATTACGATTTCCGGATAACACAATTATAGAATGAACAATAGACAATTATCATGAACAAGGAAATATAATAATAACCATTTTATTATTGCCTCTAGGGCATATTTCCAACAGTCTCCCACTTGCACTAGAGTCAATAGTCTAGTTACATTGTGATGAATCGAACACCCATGCAGTTCTGGTGTTTATCATGTTTTGCTCTAGGGAGAGGTTTAGTCAACGGATCTGCCACATTCAGGTCCATATGTACTTTACAAATCTCTATGTCTCCATTTTCAACACTTCCACGAATGGAGTTGAAGCGACGCTTGATATGCCTGGTCTTCCTGTGAAACCTGGGCTCCTTGGCAAGGGTAATAGCTCCAGTGTTGTCACAGAAGAGAGTCATCGGGCCCGATGCATTGGGTATGACTCCTAGGTCGGTAATGAACTCCTTCACCCAGACTGCTTCTTGTGCTGCCTCCGAGGCTGCCATGTACTCCGCTTCACATGTAGATCCCGGCACAACGCTTTGCTTGCAACTGCACCAGCTTACTGCCCCACCATTCAAAATATAAACGTATCCGGTTTGTGACTTAGAGTCATCCAGATCTGTGTCGAAGCTAGCATTGACGTAACCCTTTACGACGAGCTCTTCGTCACCTCCATACACGAGAAACATGTCCTTAGTCCTTTTCAGGTACTTCAGGATATTCTTGACCGCTGTCCGGTGTTCCATGCCGGGATTACTTTGGTACCTTCCTACCAAACTTATGGCAAGGTTTACATCAGGTCAAGTACACAGCATAGCATACATGATAGACCCTATGGCCGAGGCATAGGGGACGACACTCATCTTTTCTCTATCTTCTGTCGTGGTCGGGCATTGAGCCGTGCTCAATCTCGTACCTTGCAATATAGGCAAGAACCCCTTCTTTGACTGACCCATTTTGAACTTCTTCAATATCTTGTCAAGGTACGTACTCTGTGAAAGACCAATGAGGCGTCTCGATCTATCTCTATAGATCTTGATGCCTAATATATAAGCAGCTTCTCCAAGGTCCTTCATTGAAAAAACACTTGTTCAAGTAGGCCTTTATGTTTTCCAAGAATTCTATATCATTTCCCATCAACAGTATGTCATCCACATACAATATGAGAAATGCTACAGAGCTCCCACTCACTTTCTTGTAAATGCAGGCTTCTCCATAAGTCTGCGTGAACCCAAACGCTTTGATCATCTCATCAAAACGAATGTTCCAACTCCGAGATGCTTGCACCAGCCCATAAATCGAGCGTTGGAGCTTGCACACCTTGTCAGCATTCTTAGGATCGACAAAACCTTCCGGCTGCATCATATACAATTCTTCCTTAAGGAAGCCATTAAGGAATGCCGTTTTGACGTCCATTTGCCATATCTCATAATCATAGAATGCGGCAATTGCTAACATGATTCGGACGGACTTCAGCTTCGCTACGGGTGAGAAAGTCTCATCGTAGTCAACCCCTTGAACTTGTCGATAACCCTTAGCGACAAGCCGAGCTTTATAGATGGTCACAATACCATCTGCATCTGTCTTCTTATTAAAGATCCATTTATTTTCTATGGCTCACCGATCATCGGGCAAGTCAGTCAAAGTCCATACTTCATTTTCATACATGGATCCTATCTCGGATTTCATGGCTTCCAGCCATTTGTCGGAATCCGGGCCTGCCATCGCTTCTTCATAGTTCGAAGGTTCACCGTTGTCTAACAACATGATTTCCAAGACAGGGTTGCCGTACCACTCTGGTGCGGAACGTGTCCTCGTGGACCTATGAAGTTCAGTAGTAACTTGATCTGAAGTTTCATGATCATCATCATTAACTTCCTCTCTAGTCGGTGCAGGCACCTCACGAACATTTTCTTGAGCTGCGCCACTTACCGGTTCAAGAGGTAATACTCCATCAAGTTCTACTTTCCTCCCACTTATTTCTTTCGAGAGAAACTCTTTCTCTAGAAAGGACCCATTCTTGGCAACAAAGATCTTGCCTTCGGATCTGAGGTAGAAGGTATACCCAACATTTTCTTTAGGGTATCCTATGAAGACGCATATTTCCGACTTGGGTTCGAGCTTTTCACGTTGAAGTTTCTTGACATAAGCATCGCATCCCCAAACTTTTAGAAACGACAGCTTAGGTTTCTTCCCAAACCATAATTCATACAGTGTCATCTCAACGGATTTCGACGGAGCCCTATTTAAAGTGAATGCGGCAGTCTCTAAAGCATAGCCCCAAAATGACAGCGGTAAATCGGTAAGAGACATCATAGATCGCACCATATCCAATAGAGTGCGATTACGACGTTCAGACACACCATTACGCTGAGGTGTTCCAGGTGGCGTGAGTTGTGAAACTATTCCACATTTTCTTAACTATGTGCCAAATTCGTGACTCAAGTATTCTCCCCCACGATCTGATCGCAAGAACTTGATTTTCTTGTCACGTTGATTCTCAACCTCACTCTGAAATTCCTTGAACTTTTCAAAGGTCTCAGACTTGTGTTTCATTGAGTAGACATACCCATATCTACTCAAGTCATCAGTGAGGGTGAGAACATAACGATAGCCACCGCGAGCCTCAACACTCATTGTATCACACACATTAGTATGTATGATTTCCAATAAGTTGGTTGCTCGCTCCATTGTTCCTGAGAACGAAGTCTTGGTCATTTTACCCATGAGGCATGGTTCGCATGTGTCAAATGATTCGTAATCAAGAGACTCTAAAATTCCATCTGCATGGAGCTTCTTCATGCGTTTGACACCTATGTGACCAAGGCGGCAGTGCCACAAGTATGTGGGACTATCATTATCAACCTTACATCTTTTGGTATTCACACTATGAATATGTGTAGCATTACGCTCGAGATTCATTAAGAATAAACCATTCACCATTGGAGCATGACCATAAAACATATCTCTCATATAAATAGAACAACCATTATTCTCGGATTTAAATGAGTAGCCATCTCGAATTAAACGAGATCCTGATACAATGTTCATGCTCAAAGCTGGCACTAAATAACAATTATTGAGGTTTAAAACTAATCCCGTAGGTAAATGTAGAGGCAGCGTGCCGACGGCGATCACATCGACCTTGGAACCATTCCCGACGCGCATCGTCACCTCGTCCTTCGCCAGTCTCCGCTTATTCCGCAGCTCCTGCTTTTAGTTACAAATGTGAGCAACCGCACCGGTATCAAATACCCAGGAGCTACTACGAGTACTGGTAAGGTACACATCAATTACATGTATATCACATATACCTTTAGTGTTGCCGGCCTTCTTGTCCGCTAAGTATTTGGGGAAGTTCCGCTTCCAGTGACCACTTCACTTGCAATAAAAACACTCAGTCTCAGGCTTGGGTCCATTCTTTGGCTTCTTCCCGGCAGCTTGCTTACCGGGCGCGGCAACTCCCTTGCCGTCCTTCTTGAAGTTCTTTTTACCCTTGCCTTTCTTGAACTTAGTGGTTTTATTCACCATCAATACTTGATGTTCCTTTTTGATTCATTAGGTGTATGACCATCGAAGGTTTTATTCATGTAAACAGAACAACAATTATTCTCTGATTTTAATGAATAACCGTATTGCAATAAACATGATCAAATCATATTCATGCTCAACGCAAAAACCAAATAACACTTATTTAGGTTCAACACTAATCCTGAAAGTATAGGGGAGTGTGTGATGATGATCATATCAATCTTGGAACTACTTCCAACACACATCGTCACTTCACCCTTAACTAGTCTCTGTTTATTCTGCAACTCCTGTTTCGAGTTACTACTCTTAGCAACTGAACCAGTATCAAATACCGAGGGGTTGCTATAAACACTAGTAAAGCACACATCAATAACATGTATATCCAATATACCTTTGTTCACTTTGCCATCCTTCTTATCCGCAAAATACTTGGGGTAGTTCCGCTTCCAGTGACCAGTCCCTTTGCAGTAGAAGCACTTAGTCTCAGGCTTAGGACCAGACTTGGGCTTCTTCACTTGAGCAGCAACTTGCTTGCCGTTCTTCTTGAAGTTCCCCTTCTTCCCTTTGCCCTTTTATTGAAACTAGTGGTCTTGTCTACCATCAATACTTGATGCTCTTTCTTGATTTCTACCTTCATTGATTTCATCATCATGAAAAGCTCGGGAGTCGTTTTTCGTCATCCCTTGCATACTATAGTTCATCACGAAGTTCTACTAACTTGGTGATGGTGACTAGAGAATTCTGTCAATCACTATCTTATCTGGAAGATTAACTCCCACTTGATTCAAGCGATTGTAGTACCCAGACAATCTGAGCACATGCTCACTAGTTGAGCGATTCTCCTCCATCTTTTAGCTATAGAACTTGTTGGAGACTTCATATCTCTCAACTCGGGTATTTGCTTCAAATATTAACTTCAACTCCTGGAACATCTCATATGGTCCATGACGTTCAAAACGTCTTTGAAGTCCCGATTCTAAGCCATTAAGCATGGTGCACTAAACTATCAAGTAGTCATCATATTGAGCTAGCCAAACGTTCATAACGTCTGCATCTGCTCCTGCAATAGGTCTGTCACCTAGCGGTGCATCAAGGACATAATTCTTCTGTGCAGCAATGAGGATAAACCTCAGATCACGGATCCAATCCGTATCATTGCTACTAACATCTTTCAACACAATTTTCTCTAGGAACATATCAAAATAAACACAGGGAAGCAACAACGCGAGCTATTGATCTACAACATAATTTGCAAAATACTACCAGGACTAAGTTCATGATAAATTTAAGTTCAATTAATCATATTACTTAAGAACTCCCACTTAGATAGACATCCCTCTAATCATCTAAGTGATCACGTGATCCAAATCAACTAAACCATAACCGATCATCACATGAAATGGAGTAGTTTTCAATGGTGAACATCGCTATGTTGATCATATCTACTATATGATTCACGCTCGACCTTTCAATCTCAGTGTTCCGAGGCCATATCTGCATATGCTAGGCTCGTCAAGTTTAACCTGAGTATTCTGCGTGTGCAAAACTGGCTTGCACCCATTGTAGATGGACGTAGAGCTTATCACACCCGATCATCACGTGGTGTCTGGGCACGACGAACTTTGGCAACGGTGCATACTCAGGAAGAACACTTTTATCTTGAAATTTAGTGAGAGATCATCTTATAATGCTACCGTCAATCAAAGCAAGATAAGATGCATAAAAGATAAACATCACATGCAATCAATATAAGTGATATGATATGGCCATCATCATCTTGTGCTTGTGATCTCCATCTCCGAAGCACCGTCATGATCACCATCGTCACCAGCGCGACACCTTGATCTCCATCGTAGCATCGTTGTCGTCTCGCCAATCTTATGCTTCTACGACTATCGCTACCGCTTAGTGATAAAGTAAAGCATTACAGGGCGATTGCATTGCATACAATAAAGCGACAACCATATGGCTCCTGCCAGTTGCCGATAACTTGGTTACAAAACATGATCATCTCATACAATAAAATTTAGCATCATGTCTTGACCATATCACATCACAACATGCCCTGCAAAAACAAGTTAAACGTCCTCTACTTTGTTGTTGCAAGTTTTACGTGGCTGCTACGGGCTTAAGCAAGAACCAATCTTGCCTACGCATCAAAACCACAACGATAGTTTGTCAAGTTGGTGCTGTTTTAACCTTCGCAAGGACCGGGCATAGCCACACTCAGTTCAACTAAAGTTGGAGAAACTGTCACCCGCAAGCCACCTATGTGCAAAGCACGTCGGGAGAACCGGTCTCGCGTAAGCGTACGCGTAATGTCGGTCCTGGCCGCTTCGTCCAACAATACCGCCGAACCAAAGTATGACATGCTGGTAAGCAGTATGACTTATATCGCCCACAACTCACTTGTGTTCTACTCGTGCAAATAACATCAACACATAAAACCTGGCTCTGATACCACTGTTGGGTTTCGTAGTAATTTCAAAAAATTTCCTACGCACACGCAAGATCATTGTGATGCATAGCAACGAGAGGGGGAGAGTGTGATCTACGTACCCTTGTAGATCGACAACGGAAGCGTTAACTTGGTTGATGTAATCGTATGTCTCCACGGCCCGACCGATCAAGCACCGAAACTACGGCACCTCCGAGTTCTAGCACATGTTCAGCTCGATGACGATCCCCGGACTCCGATCCAGCAAAGTGTCGGGGAAGAGTTCCGTCAGCACGACGGCGTGGTGACGATCTTGATGTACTACTGTCGCAGGGCTTCGCCTAAGCACCGCTACAATATTATCGAGGACTATGGTGGAAGGGGGCACCGCACACGGCTAAGAATATGATCACGTGGATCAACTTGTGTCTCTAGGGGTGCCCCATGCCTCCGTATATAAAGTCTCAAAGGGGGGGGGCTGGCCGGCCAAGAGGTGGCGCGCCAGGAGGAGTCCTACTCCTTCCGGGAGTAGGATTCCCCCCCCCCCTTTCCTAGTTGGAATAGGATTCGCGGAGGGGGGAAAAGAGGAGAGACAGGAGGAAGGGGGGCCGGCCCCCTCTCCTTGTCCTATTCGGACCAAGGGGGGAGGGGCGCGCGGCCCATCTCTGTCCACCTCTCCTCTCTTCCACTAAGGCCCACTAAGGCCCATATACTTCCCGGGGGGTTCCGGTAACCTCCCGGTACTCCGGTAAAATCCCGATTTCACCCGGAACACTTCCGATATCCAAACATAGGCTTCCAATATATCAATCTTTATTTCTCGACCATTTCGAGACTCCTCGTCATGTCCGTGATCACATCCGGGACTCTGAACAACCTTCGTTACATCAAAATGCATAAACTCGTAATATAACTGTCATCGTAACCTTAAGCGTGCGGACCCTACGGGTTCGAGAACAATGTAGACATGACCGAGACACGTCTCCGGTCAATAACCAATAGCGGAACCTGGATGCTCATATTGGCTCCTACATATTCTACGAAGATCTTTTATCGGTCAGACCGCATAACAACATACGTTGTTCCCTTTGTCATCGGTATGTTACTTGCCCGAGATTCGATCGTCGGTATCCAATACCTAGTTCAATCTCGTTACCGGCAAGTCTCTTTACTCGTTCCGTAATACATCATCTCACAACTAACTCATTAGTTGCAATGCTTGCAAGGCTTATGTGATGTGCATTACCGAGAGGGCCCAGAGATACCTCTCCGACAATCGGAGTGACAAATCCTAATCTCGAAATACGCCAACCCAACATGTACCTTTGGAGACACCTGTAGAGCACCTTTATAATCACCCATTTACGTTGTGACGTTTGGTAGCACACAAAGTGTTCCTCCGGCAAACGGGAGTTGCATAATCTCATAGTCATAGGAACATGTATAAGTCATGAAGAAAGCAATAGCAACATACTAAACGATCGGGTGCTAAGCTAATGGAATGGGTCATGTCAATCAGATCATTCACCTAATGATGTGATCCCGTTAATCAGATAACAACTCTTTGTTCATGGTTAGGAAACATAACCATCTTTGATTAACGAGCTAGTCAAGTAGAGGCATACTAGTGACACTCTGTTTGTCTATGTATTCACACATGTATTATGTTTCCTGGTTAATACAATTCTAGCATGAATAATAAACATTTATCATGATATAAGGAAATAAATAATGACTTTATTATTGCCTCTAGGGCATATTTCCTTCAGACGTCTCCTCCAACTTGATCCAGCAAGGGGGAAGGAGAGGTTGATGAAGATGCGGCAGCATGATGGCGTGGTGGTGGAAGCAACGGTGATCTCGGCAGGGCTTCGCCAAGCGCAGGGAGACGGAGGAGTGTCACGGGAGGGAGAGGGAGAGGCCAGGGGCTTGGGTGCGGCTGCCCTCCCTCCCCCCACTATATATAGGGTGCCTAGGGGGGCGCCGGCCCTAGGAGATCCAATCTCCTAGGGGGGCGGCCAAGTGGGTGCCTTGCCCCCCAAGGCAAGGGTGGCGCCCCCCACCCCTAGGGTTTCCAACCCTAGGCGCAGGGGGAGGCCCAAGGGGGGCGCACCAGCCCACTAGGGGCTGGTTCCCCTCCCACTTCAGCCCATGGGGCCCTCCGGGATAGGTGGCCCCACCCGGTGGACCCCCGGGACCCTTCCGGTGGTCCCGGTACAATACCGATTACCCCCGAAACTTTCCCGATGGCCGAAACTTGACTTCCTATATATAAATCTTCACTTTTGGACCATTTCGGAACTCCTCGTGACGTCCAGGATCTCATCCGGGACTCCCAACAACTTTCGGGTTACCGTATGCTAATATCTCAACAACCCTAGCGTCGTCGAACCTTAAGTGTGTAGACCCTACGGGTTCGGGAGACATGCAGACATGACCGAGACGCCTCTCCGGTCAATAACCAACAGCGGGATCTGGATACCCATGTTGGCTCCCAAATGCTCCAGGATGATCTCATCGGATGAACCATGATGTCGAGGATTCAATCAATCCGTATACAATTCCCTTTGTCAATCGGTACGTTACTTGCCCGAGACTCGATCGTCGGTATCCCAATACCTAGTTCAATCTCATTACCGGCAAGTCACTTTACTCGTGCCGTAATGCATGATCCCGTGATCAACCACTTGGTCACATTGAGCTCATTATGATGATGCATTACCGAGTGGGCCCAGAGATACCTCTCCATCATACGGAGTGACAAATCCGAGTCTCGATTCGTGCCAACCCAACAGACACTTTCGGAGATACCTGTAATGTACCTTTATAGTCACCCAGTTACGTTGTGACGTTTGGCACACCCAAGGCACTCCTACGGTATCCGGGAGTTGCACAATCTCCTGGTCTAAGGAAATGATACTTGACATTCAGAAAAGCTACAACAAACGAACTACACGATCTTTGAGCTAAGCTTAGGATTGGGTCTTGTCCATCACATCATTCTCCTAATGATGTGATCCCGTTATCAATGACATCCAATGTCCATAGTCAGGAAACCATGACTATCCTTTGATCAATGAGCTAGTCAACTAGAGGCTCACTAGGGACGTGTTGTGGTCTATGTATTCACACATGTATTACGATTTCCGGATAACACAATTATAGCATGAACAATAGACAATTATCATGAACAAAGAAATATAATAATAACCATTTTATTATTGCCTCTAGGGCATATTTCCAACATTAGGGGGGCCCACGAGGCAGGGGGCGCGCCCAGGGTGGCAAGCACGCCCCCACCCTCGTGGACAGGTGGGGCACCCCCTGACGTGGATCTTCCTTCCAATATTTATTATATATTCCCAAATAATGCTCCGTTGATTTTCAGGTCATTCCGAGAACTTTTATTTCTGCACAAAAATAACACCATGGCAATTCTGCTGAAAACAGCATGAGTCCGGGTTAGTTCCATTCAAATCATGCAGGTTAGAGTCCAAAACAAGGGCAAAAGTGTTTGGAAAAGTAGATACAACGGAGACGTATCAACTCCCCCAAGCTTAAACCTTTGCTTGTCGTCAAGCAATTCAGTTGATAAACTGAAAGTGATAAAGAAAAACTTTTTACAAACTCTGTTTGCTCTTGTTATTGTAAATATGTAAAGCCAACATTCAAGTTTTCAGCAAAGATTATGAACTAACCATATTCACAATAACATTTAGGTCTCATGTTTACTCATATCAATGACATAATCAACTAGCGAGCAATAATAATAAATCTCAGATGACAACACTTTCTCAAAACAATCATGATATGATATAACAGGATGGTATCTCGCTAGCCCTTTCTGAGACCGCACAACATAAATGCAGAGCACCTTTAAAGATCAAGGACTGACTAGACATTGTAATTCATGGTAAAAGAGATCCAGTCAAGTCATACTCAGTGTAAACTAACAATAATGAATGCAAATGACAGTGGTGCTCTCCAACTGGTGCTTTTTAATAAGAGGATGATGAGGTATACTTTCATTGTCAACATAACAACCAAGAGATGGCGATATCTTCCATGCTACACACATTATAGGCGGTTCCCAAACAGAATGGTAAATTTTATACTCCCCCTCCACCAACAAGCATCAATCCATGGCTTGCTCGAAACAATGAGTGCCTCCAACTAACTAGAGTCCCGGGGGAGTTTTGTTTGTAGTTATTTTGATTTGATTTGCATAAAGCATGCGACTAGGCATCCCGGTGACCAACCATTTTCTCGTGAGTGAGGAGCGGAGTCCACTCCTCTTGAGAATAAACCGCCTAACATGGAAGATACGGACAACCCTAGTTGATACATGAGCTATTCGAGCATACAAAACAGAATGTTCATTTGAAGGTTTAGAGTTTGGCACATACAAATTTACTTGGAATGGCAGGTAGATACCGTATATAGGTAGGTATGGTGGACTCATATGGAATAACTTTGGGGTTTATGGAATTAGATGCACAAGTAGTATTCCCTCTTAGTACAGGTGAAGGCTAGCAAAAGACTGGGAAGCGACCAGCTAGAGAGCAATAACAGTCATGAACATGCATTAAAATTAATCAACACCGAATGCAAGCATGAGTAGGATATAATGCACCACGAACATAAATATCGTAGAGGCTATGTTGATTTTGTTTCAACTACATGCGTGAACATGTGCCAAGTCAAGCCACTCAAATCGTTCAAAAGAGGATACCACCCTATCATGCCACATCATAACCATTTTAATAGCATGTTGGCTCGCAAGGTAAACCATTATAAGCTCCTAACTAATTAAGCATGGCATAAGCAACTACAATCTCTAATTGTCATTGCAAACATGTTTATTCATAATAGGCTGAATCAGGAACGATGAACTAATCATATTTACAAAAACAAGAGAGGTCGAGTTCATACCAGCTTTTCTCATCTCAAGAAGTTCATCATATAAACATCATTATTGCCTTTCACTTGCACGACCGAATAGTGTGGATAATAATAATAGTGCACGTGCATTGGACTAAGCTGGAATCTGCAAGCATTCAATTCAAGAGAGAAGACAAGGTAATATGGGATCTTTGTCAGATCAACGATAATGCATATAAGAGCCACTTTAACATTTTCATTATGGTCTTCTCCTATCGACCCCCAAAGGAAAGAAAAGAAACAAAACTATTTACACGGGAAAGCTCCCAACAAGCAAAAGAAGAACGAGAAATCTTTCTGGGTTTTCTTTTTTAATTACTACAACAAGCATGGAAGTAAGCTAATTAAAAGCTGCAACTAATTTTTTTGTTTTTCTTAAGGTTTATCAAACACACAAGAAGAAAGCATAAAAAAGGAAAATAAACTAGCATGGATGATACAATGAAAAAGTATGAGCACCGACACCTAGCAATGAGTGTGTGAACATGAATGTAATGTCGGTGAGAAATACGTACTCCCCCAAGCTTAGGCTTTTGGCTTAAGTTGGTCTATGGCCACGGCTGGGATGGCGGATATCCAAAGTAATAGTTGGGGTCATACTGAGATGCAGCAGCTATTGCCTCATGAGCTGCCGCTTGGAGATGGGCCGTCTCCGTCCTCCTCTTATACTCGTCTACCTCCTCCCTGGTTATAACATATCTCCCTTTTGCCTGAAAGTCAAAGAAAGCAGGGGCAGGGAGAGCGACGTGATAGGTGCATCGTCCGTCAAAGATTAGTCGATACTGGAGGAACTGATTGTTCCTCTCAACAAACTGATGATGAACCATGGCCTCATAATCCAAATAAACAGGAGGCAACTCAATATCATACCCACGTATGGGTACACCAAGAAAATTAGCTAGACGGGTTGCATAAATTCCACCGAAGAAATCTCCACTAAATCTATTATTATGCAGCATACGTGCAACAATGGCTCCCAAATTATAATGTCTATCTTCTAATACAGCACCTGAGAACACTGAGGTCAGGGACACACATGTGACACGCTTCATCCTTACCATTTATGCACCTACCTATGAAGAGAGCAAAATAATGTATAGCAGGAAAATGAATGCTCCCTATGGTAGCTTGTGTAATATCTCTAGATTCCCCCACAGTTATACTAGCAAGAAAATCTCTAAATTCAGATTTGCAAGGTTCATTAGGACTACCCCATTGTGGAAGTTTGCAAGCAGTGTTAAAATCCTCTAAGTCCATAGTATAAGAATTTTCATAGAGATCAAACAGGACAGTTTGAGAATTGCGTGATGATGAAAATTCAAACCTCCTCACAAAGGAATCAATGAGATAGTGATACTGGCGGTATTTTTCTGCCTCGAAGCTCTCAAGATCAGCATTACGCACATATACGTTAAATTCTTCCTTGATCCCTGCTCGATCCATAAAGTCCTCTGAAGGCCATTCACAAGCCCGCACTTGAGCTTCCCTCGGTGGTTCTGCGTCGGTATCACGCATTGCGAGCCCGGGTCCTTGCTTCCTTAAAGGACCACCTTGGTATATTTTCCTAATCATATTTCTTCCTCTGAAAAATTTCTTAAATTTTAGTAACTTCAAAATAAAAGTGAACCAAACTCAACAATATTGATAGCAACTACTCCTACAAGTGCCTAGAGGCAATATCATGCATCAAAACTACTTCTGACCACATAAATATGACATGCAAGCTCAAGAACAGGGTCACCTAAGCAGCAAAAATATGCAATGAATAAAGTACTAGAACAAAAACTAATTGGACCGTTGGAGGAGTCACATACCAAGGAACAATCCCCCAAAGCAGTTTTGTGAGAGGTGCTTTGAGCAAGGAGATCGAAAATGGCAGCAAAATGAGCTTGGACTCGGGTTTGAGCTAGTTAGTGGTGTTTGTGGGAGGAAGAAGGAGTGTGTGGTAGCTGGAATAAGTGGAGGGGAGCCACCGTGGGCCCATGAGGCAGGGGGCGCGCCCTCCACCCTCGTGGCCAGGTGCTTGCTCCCCCTACTGTGTTCTCAGTGCCAGATATTCTCAAATATTCCAGAAAAAATCATATTTAAATTTCAGGGCATTTGGAGAACTTTTATTTCCGGGGTATTTTTCATTGCATTGATAATTCAGAAAACAGACAAAAATTACTATTTTTGCTTTATTTAATATAAATAACAGAAAGTAAAAAGAGGGTACAGAGAGTTGTGTTTTCTAAATTCATCCATCTCATGCTCATCAAAAGGAATCCACTAACAAGGTTGACCAGGTCTTGTTAACAAACTCATTCCGAATAACATGGAACTGGAGAATTTTCGAATAATACTAGGTTACCTCAACAGGGATATGCACATCCCCAACAATAAGAATATCATATTTCTTCTTGACAATAGGAAGAGGAAATTCAAAACCTGCAAAAATAATCGATGGAATTTTTCCAATAGAGTTTATACTATGAACTTCAGGTTGTTTCCTCGGAAAGTGTACCGTATGCTCATTGCCATTAACATGAAAGTGACATTGCCTTTGATGCAATCAATAACAGCCCCTGCAGTATTCAAAAAGGGTCTTCCAAGAATAATAGACATGCTATCGTCTTTGGGAATATCAAGAATAACAAAGTCCGTTAAAATAGTAACGCTTGCAACCACAACAGGCACATCCTCACAAATACCGACAGGTATAGCAGTTGATTTATCAGCCATTTGCAAAGATATTTTAGTAGGTGTCAACTTATTCAAATCAAGTCTACGATATAAAGAGAGAGGCATAACACTAACACCGGCTCCAAGATCACATAAAGCAATTTTAACATAGTTTCTTTTAATGGAGCATGGTATAGTTGGTACTCCGGGATCTCCTAGTTTCTTAGGTATTCCACCTTTAAAAGTATAATTAGAAAGCATGATGGAAATTTCAGCTTCCGGTATCTTTCTTTTATTTGTAACAATTTCTTTCATATACTTAGCATAAGGATTTATTTTGAGCATATCAGTCAAACGCATACGCAAGAAGATAGGTCTAATCATTTCAGCAAAGCGCTCAAAATCCTCATCATCCTTTTTCTTGGATGGTTTAGGAGGAAAAGGCATGGGTTTCTGAACCCATGGTTCTCTTTCTTTATCGTGCTTCCTAGCAACAAGGTCTCTCTTATCATAACGTTCATTCTTTGGTTGTGGGTTATCAAGATCAACAACAGGTTCAATCTCTACATCATTATCATTACTGGGTTGAGCATCAACATGAACATCATCATTAACATTATTACTAGGCTCATGTTCATTACCAGATTGTGTTTCAGCATCGGAAATAGAAATATCATTGGGATTCTCAGGTGTGTCAATAACAGGTTCACTAGAAGCATGCAAAGTCCTATCATTTTTCTTTTTCTTCCTCTTAGAAGGACTAGGTGCACCAATAATATTTCTCTGAGAATCTTGCTCAATCCTCTTAGGATGGCCCTCAGGATACAAAGGTTCCTGAGTCATTTTACCACCTCTAGGCATAACTCTAACATCATTATCATTATTCTTATTATTTAATTCATTGAGCAAATCATTCCGAGCTTTAAGTACTTGTTCTACTTGAGTGGTAACCATAGAAGCGTGTTTACTGATAAGTTTAAGTTCACCTTTAACATTAGCCATATAATCACCCAAGTGTTCAAGCATATCAGCATTGTGTTTTAATTCTCTACCAAAATAAGCATTGAAGTTTTCTTGCTTGACCATAAAGTCATCAAACTCATCCAAGCATGGGCTAGCAAACTTAGTAAATGGGATTTCAGCTTTATCATATCTATAGAGAGAGTTTACCTTTACTACCTGTATCGGGTTATCAAGACCATGTATTCCTTCAATAGGTGATGGGTTAAAACCATGTATTTCTTCAACATGCGGTAAATTAAGACCATGTATTTCTTCAATAGGAGGTAAATTCTTAACATCTTCAGCTTTAATACCTTTTTCTTTCATAGATTTCTTTGCCTCTTGCATATCTTCAGGACTGAGAAATATAATACCCCTTTTCTTCGGAGTTGGCTTAGGAGTTGGTTCAGGAAGTGTCCAATTACTTTCATTAGTCAACATATTATTCAATAGAATTTTAGCTTCATCCGGTGTTCTTTCCCTGAAAACACAACCAGCACAACTATCCAGGTGGTCTCTGGAAGCATCGGTTAGTACATTATAAAAGATATCAAGTATTTCATTTTTCTTAAGAGGATGATCAGGCAAAGCATTAAGTAATTGGATAAGCCTCCCCCAAGCTTATGGGAGACTCTCTTCTTCAATTTGCACAAAATTATATATTTCCCTTAACGCAGCTTGTTTCTTATGAGCGGGGAAATATTTAGCAGAGAAGTAATAAATCATATCCTGGGGACTACGCACAAAACCAGGATCAAGAGAATTAAACCATATCTTAGCATCACCCTTTAATGAGAACAGAAATATCTTAAGGATATAATAGTAGCGAGTTTTCTCATCATTAGTGAACAGGGTGGCTATATCATTTAATTAGTAAGATGTGCCACAACAGTTTCAGATTCATAACCACAGAAAGGATCAGATTCAACTAAAGTAATTATCTCAGGATCAACAGAGAAATCATAATCCTTATCAGTAACAAAGATAGGTGAAGTAGCATAAGCAGGATCATATTTCATTCTAGCATTCAGAGTTTTTTGTTTCAGCTTAGCTAATAATTTCTTAAGATCACTCCTATCATTGCAAGCAAGAAAATCTCTAGAAGTTTCTTCATCCATAACATAGCCCTCAGGCACAACAGGTAATTCATATCTAGGGGGAGAGTCTTCATCATCACTTTCATCAATATTATCGGTTTCAATAATTTCATTCTCTCTAGCCCTAGAAAGTTTTTCATCAAGAAATTCACCAAGTGGCACAGTAGTATCAAGCATAGAAGTAGTTTCATCATAAGTATCATGCATAGCAGAAGTGGCATCATCAATAACATGCGACATACCAGAATGAATAGCAGAAGCAGGTCTAGGTGTTGCAAGCTTACTCAAAACAAAAGGTGAATCAAGTGCAGAGCTAGATGGCAGTTCCTTACCTCCCCTCGTAGTTGAGGGATAAATTTTTGTTTTAGCGTCTTTCAAGTTCTTCATAATGATAAGCAGATATAAATCCCAAATGACTCAAAGAATAGAGTTATGCTCCCCGGCAACGGCGCCAGAAAATAGTCTTGATAACCCACAAGTGTAGGGGATCGCAATAGTTTTCGAGGGTAGATTATTCAACCCAAATTTATTGATTCGACACAAGGGAATCCAAAGAATATTCTCAAGTATTAGCAGCTGAGTTGTCAATTCAACCACACCTGGAAACTTAATATCTGCAGCAAAGTGTTTAGTAGCAAAAGTAATATTTTTGGTATTTTGTAGTGATGATAACAATAGCAACGGAAAAGTAAATAAGCGAAGAACAATATATGGAAAGCTCGTAGGAAATGGATCGGTGACGGAGAATTATGCTGGATGCGGTTCATCATGTAACAGTCATAACCTAGGGTGACACAGAACTAGCTCCAGTTCATCAATGTAATGTAGGCATGTATTCTGAATATAGTCACACGTGCTTATGGAAAAGAACTTGCATGACATCTTTTGTCCTACCCTCCCGTGGCAGCGGGGTCCTATTGGAAACTAAGGGATATTAAGGCCTCCTTTTAATAGAGTACTGGAACAAAGCATTAACACATAGTGAATACATGAACTCCTCAAACTACGGTCATCACCAGTAAGTATCCCGATTATTGTCACTTCGGGGTTAACGGATCATAACAAATAATAGGTGACTATAGACTTGCAAGATAGGATCAAGAACTCTCATATATTGATGAAAACATAATAGGTTCAGATCTGAAATCATGGCACTCGGGCCCTAGTGACAAGCATTAAGCATAGCAAAGTCATAGCAACATCAATCTCAGGACAGAGTGGTACTAGGGATCAAACCCTAACAAAACTACCTCGATTACATGATAAATCTAATCCAACCCATCACCGTCCAGCAAGCCTACGATGGAATTACTCACGCGTGGCGGTGAGCATTATGAAATTGGTGATGGAGGATGGTTGGTGATGACGATGGCGACGGATTCCCCTCTCTGGAGCCCCAAACGGACTCTAGATCAGCCCTCCGAAGAGAGTTTAGGGCTTGGCGGCGGCTCCGTATCGTAAAATGCGATGAATCCTTCTCTTTCCGTTTTTCTCCCCGAAAGTGAATATATGGAGTCCAAGTTGAGGTCGGTAGAGCGTCAGGGGTCCCATGAGGCAGGGGGCGCGCCCCCACCCTCGTGGACAGGTGGGGCACCCCCTGACGTGGATCTTCCTTCCAATAATTATTATATATTCCCAAATAATGCTCCGTTGATTTTCAGGTCATTCCGAGAACTTTTATTTCTGCACAAAAATAACACTATGGCAATTCTGCTGAAAACAGCGTCAATCCGGGTTAGTTCCATTCAAATCATGCAAGTTAGAGTCCAAAACAAGGGCAAAAGTGTTTGGAAAAGTAGATACGATGGAGACGTATCACTTGACAGCGGTCAAAATTATCCTTAGAAGACTAAGGAGATGTTTCTCGGTTATGGAGGTGATAAAGAGTTCGTCGTAAAGAGTTACGCCGATGCAATCTTTTACACCGATCTGGATGACTCTAAGTCTCGATCTAGATACATATTGAAAGTGGGAGCGATTAGCTAGAGTAGCTCTGTCCAGAGCATTGTAGACATAAATTTTTTGCAAAATACATACGACTTTGAATGTGGCAGACCCGTTGACTAAACTTCTCTCACAAGCAAAACATGATCACTCTTTGGGTGTTAATCACATAGCGATGTGAACTAGATTATTGACTCTAGTAAACCCTTTGGGTATTAGTCACATGGAGATGTGAACTAATCACATAAATATGTGAACTACTGGTGTTAAATCACATGGCGATGTGAACTAGATTATTGACTCTAGTGCAAGTGGGAGACTGAAGGAAATATGCCCTTGAGGCAATAATAAAGTTGTTATTTATATTTCCTTATATCATGATGAATGTTATTATTCATGCTAGAATTCTATTAACCGGAAACTTAGTACATGTGTGAATACATAGACAAAACATAGTGTTCCTAGTATGCCTCTACTTGACTAGCTCGTTAATCAAAGATGGTTAAGTTTCCTGACCATAGACATGTGTTATCATTTGATGAACGGGATCACATCCTTAGAGAATGATGTGATGGACAAGACCCATCCGTTAGCTTAGCATAAATGATCGTTTAGTTTTATTGCTATTGCTTTCATCATGACTTATACGTGTTCCTCTGACTATGAGATTATGCAACTCCCGAATACCGCAGGAACACCTTGTGTGCTATCAAACGTCACAACGTAACTGGCTGATTATAAAGATGCTCTACAGCTGTCTCTGATGGTGTTTGTTGAGTTGGCATAGATCAAGATTAGGATTTGTCACTCCGATTGTCGGAGAGGTATCTCTGGGCCCTCTCGGTAATGCACATCACTATAAGCCTTGCAAGCAATGTGATTAATGAGTTAGTTGCGGGATGTTGCATTACGGAATGAGTAAAGAGACTTGCCGGTAACGAGATTGAACTAGGTATGATGATACCGACGATCGAATCTCGGGCAAGTAACATACCGATGACAAAGGGAACAACGTATGTTGTTATGCGGTTTGACTGATAAAGATCTTTGTAGAATATGTACGAGCCAATATGAGCATCTAGGTTCCGCTATTGGTTATTGACCGGAGATGTGTCTCGGTCATGTCTACATAGTTCTCAAACCCGTGGGGTCCACACGCTTAACGTTCGATGACGATTTGTATTATGAGTTATGTGATTTGATGTACCGAAGGTTGTTCGGAGTCCCGGACACCCCAAAGGCACACAAGATTTGTCTTAGCCGTGTGCGGTGCCCCCCTTCACAGTTACACACCTCGGTCATATCATCGTAGTGCTTAGGCAAAGCCCTGCGCCAGTAACTTCATCATCACTGTCGCCACGCCGTCGTGATGACAGAACTCTCCTTTGGCCTCAACTGGATCAAGAGCCCGAGGGACGTCATCGAGCTGAACGTGTGTTGAACGCAGAGGTGCCGTACGTTCGGTACTTGGATCTGTTGGATCGCGAAGACGTCCGACTACATCAACCGCGTTACTAAACGCTTCCGGTTTCGGTCTACGAGCGTACGTAGACACACTCACCCCTCTCGTTGCTATGCATCTCCTAGATAAATCTTGCGTGATCGTAGGTAAATTTTTTGAAATATTGCATTCCCCAACACAAACACCAACCCTGCACCCAACACAATAAAGGGGTTGTCAATCCCTTAACGGTTATTTGCAACGTGAGATCTGATAGAGATGGATAAACGGTAAAGTAATATTTTTGGTATTTTTGGTTTATGGAACGGAAAGTAAGAGATTGCAAAAGAAAGTAAATAGGAAACTAGAATTGTAGATCGGAAACTTATATGATGGAAAATAGACCCGGGGGCCATATGTTTCACTAGAGGCTTATCTCAAGAAAGGAATTATTATGGTGGGTGAACAAATTATTGCCGAGCAATTGATAGAAAAGCGTAAAGTTATGACGATATCTAAGGCAATGATCATGAATATAGGTATCACGTCCGTGTCAAGTGGACCGAAATGATTCTGCATCTACTACTATTACTCCACACATCGACCGACTCCTGCCTGCATCTAGAGCATTAAGTTCATAAGAACAGAGTAACACATTAAGTAAGATGACACGATGTAGTGGAATTAACTCAAGAAATATGATGAAAACCCCATCTTGTTATCCTCGATGGCAACAATACAATACGTGTCGGTTCCCCTTCTGTCACTAGGAACCCAAAGCTAAGCACTTCTTCCATTGCAAGAAAAACCAATCTAGTTGGACAAACCAAATCGATAGTTCGAAGAGACTTGCAAAGATATCAAATCATGCATATAAGAATTCAGAGGAGGTTCAAATAATATTCATAGATAAGCTGATCATAAATCCACAATTCACCGGATCTCGGCAAACACACCGCAAAAGAGTATTACATCGAATAGATCTCCAAGAACATCGAGGAGAACATGATATTGAGAATCAAAGAGCGAGAAAAGGCCATCTAGCTACTAGCTATGGACCCATAGGTCCGTGGTAAACTACTCACGCTTCATCAGAGAGGCAATGTTGTTAATGTAGAAGCCCTCCGTGATCGAATCCCCCTCTGGCAGGATGCCGGAAAAGGCCCCAAGATGGGATCTCACGGGTACAGAAGGTTGCGGCGGTGAAAAAGTGGTTTCGTGGCTCCCCTGAAAGTTTTTGAGATAATAAGAGTATATATAGGAGGAAGGTCTAGGTCAGGAGGCCACCGAGGGGCCCACAAGGTTGGGGGGCACGCCCTCCACCATTGTGGCTGCCTCGTGGCTCTTCTGACTTGCACTCCAAGTCTCCTGGGTGTCTTCTGGTCCAAGAAAGGTCATCGCGAAAGTTTTATTCCGTTTGAACTCCATTTGGTATTCTTTTTCTGCGAAACTCTAAAACAAGGAAAAAACAGAAACTGGCACTGGGCTCTAGGTTAATAGGTTGGTCCTAAAAACCATATAAAATAGCATATTAATGCATATAAAACATCCAAAACAAATAATATAATAGCATGAAACAAATCAAAAATTATAGATACGTTGGAGACGTATCATTGCTGCGCGATAGGCGAAGACATGCAGAGTCGCGAAGGAGTGCAGGTGCGACTGGGGACCGGGGGGTGGCGGGCGGGGGTGTGAGGGTTTTGTGACGTGGGGGTGGTGAGAGTTTTCTTTTTCTTTTTGAATTGGGTGGTGAGGGTTTTCTGTCCCATAATGCGTTTTGGAGGCAATGGTTTGGTAGACCTAGCCGTGTGTGATTAACTTCACTTCGGTGTGAGGGTGATACAGACTAGCGTTCGATCTGTATACATACTACGGTGCAGACGTGCGGTTCATGGGGATGCGTTCTGGCCAATTAGAACACACGTGTCACGGCACAATGAAAATCATTGCACACGGTTTCCACTCTGGGAAAATCACCAAGTTTCAGGGTGGGTCCACATTTTCTTCATCGGTTGATCGTGAAATTTTTACCCATGCTAAATATCCACCCTAATATGCACCATACGTGTTCAGTTTTTTTGCCAAACCCTCCACACGTAGCTGTGTGTGTTGTGGCAAACGGTTGCTAGTATAAAATTACGTGGGAAGACCAAAAATAACATAGACGATTCGCGCTAATGAGCTATGTGTGATGTGGGCAATCATATGTTGGTCTAAGAGAAGTATAAAATTCCATCAACCAAACTAATTACATACTCATCCCACACCTAGATATAAGCATACTCAGGCATAGATAATAAAGTACACAAGCATAATTCAACCATAGTTCAACCTATAATAAGCATACTCAAGCACAGTTATAATTAAAATACTACTCCCTCCGTTCCTAAATGTAAGTCTTTGTAAAGATTTCACTATGAACAACATACGAATGTATCTAGATGCATTTTAGGGTATAGATTCACTCATTTTGCTCCGTATGTGGTCCATAGTGGAATCTCTCCAAAGACTTATATTTAGGAATGGAGGGAGTATATAACTAGGGTACTTCTGAACATAACCATTGTTCAATCGCACATCTCGTCTGCCGGCAGGCCATCTCTGAGAGGAAATGGTATGTTTTGTATGAAACCAGAGGTTAGTTTTGTGTTTATTTGAAGTGTCTGCTTCTTGATATACCTATGGAAGATGAACTAAAACTGTTTTGAGACAACTGCTCTATAGGCAGTGAGGAAATTATTAGTAGCAAATCAATCCCTTTTATTAATGTGCTGTTCCCATCCCATGAAATGTACTCCAACAATCGCCTTATCCATTTTTGGACAGCACAGAAATCAGGAGCCAGAATTCTTCCAGCCTATGCAACACTTCCATCGATCTCCCCCGCCGACGCCGATCACGCCGCCGGCACGGCCACGTACGAATTCTACTCGCCCATGCATCGGTGCTACATCCCCCACGTATACGATATCGGGCTCCGCACGTCCTGCTCCCCGCTGCTCCACGTCAGCCACCCGAACGCGGCGTCCATGGGGCCGCCCTCCGCCGTCGACTTGAACGCGACGGTGTACCTGAGCTTGTCCCCGACCTTCTTGAACACGAGCCTGGCCGGCTTCACGGACACCACGATGCTGGGCGGGCCGGTGACCTTGGCCGCGTACACCGACCCGGCGGCGCCGACGTTGGTCAGCTCGCGGTGGTACTTGACGGTGGTGCGCGACTTGCGGAGGCCGAAGACGACGGAGAAGGACGGGTAGTTGAGGTCGCCGGGGCTGGACAGCTTCCGCTGGCACGTCGCGTTTGGCGCCCCCGTGATGGCCTGGACCTGCCGGGGCGAGGCGCCGCCGACGGTGCAGAGGAAGGCGACGTAGTCGTCGATGGACGTGTCGTAGACGAGGCCCGGGGAGAGGGCCTTGACGGGGTCGACGTGGCCGGAGCCGAAAGCCCATGGCGTGGCCGTGGCCGTGGCGTTGGCGCCGGCCGCGTCGAGGAGGGGCGATCCGGTGTTGTCGACGGTGTAGGCGGTGGTCATGAGCGCCGACTTGATGGCGCTGGGGCTCCAGTCCGGGTGCGCCGCCTTCACGAACGCCGCGAGCCCGCTGATGTGCGGGCACGACATGGATGTCCCTGCATCACCATAGACCGAATTATTTCTGCATCAAGGTTCAGTGTAGGAGAAAGAGACCAAGCGCATGCCCTAAAGCCTGTCATTACTATGATGGCATTTCGATGCGTGCGAACTGCAGCTAAAGCTAACAGCATCATGGCTAGCACCTAAAGACGACCATAGCGATTGCACGCTCGCATGGCTGCTACGGCTACCCGTAAAGTCTAGGGTTTTAGGACCATATTTTCAAGAAAGACGTGTCGGTCAGTACAATCCTCGAGAGTTTTTGTACAGAAGAAGCAAAGCGTGCGCTCACCTGACAAGATGTTGAACGCCGGCCGCCGCTCGTCGATGGTCAGCCCAGTCGGCCCGACGGACCCCGTCCACCCGGCCAGGATGTTCACCCCCGGTCCGATCACGTCCGGCTTCAGCAGCTGCGCCACCTGCCTGTTCGGCCCACGGGAGCTAAACGCGGCCACCACCGGCGCCGGGTGCACGTCCACAGCGGTGCCGGCGAAGCTCAACGCCACCTCCGCGCCGGCGTCCGACTCCACGTACGCCCTTATGGCGTCGCCGCTCTTGTCGCCGACGGCCACGGCGGGGAGCAGGTGGCTGTCCGCCACGACCTCCTCGCCGCTCTGTGCGGTGTTCGCGAGCACCATCCCGACGCCGCCCGCCAGCTTCACCACCTGCCCCTTCTCCACCCGCGAGTTCCCGCCCCGGTCGCACAGGACCACCTTGCCCTTCACCGCCGACGCGTCCAGCGTGCCCGACATGCAGAGCTTGCTCGCGTTGCTGCCCGGGCGGATGCCTTTGTTGTACACCAGGGGGAACTTGTCGTCACCCAGCCCATCGCCCGAGTAGAGCGACATGCCGGCATGGGTCTCGCCATTGCCGAGCTTCGCGTACGCCGGGAAGTTCCGGTCGAGCGTGCCGGCTCCGACGGTGATGATCCACGGGGCAGTGTTCACCAGCGACGACGGCGCCGGCCCGCTGTTCCCCGCGGAGCACGCGACGACGATGCCGCGGCGGGTGGCCGCCAGCGCGCCGACGGCGATGGGGTCGCGGGAGAGCGGATACGAGCCGCCTCCCAGCGACAGCGAGAGCACGTCGACCCCGTCCTCGATGGCCTGCTCCATGCCCGCGAGTATGTCCGAGCTGAAGCATCCCTGCCTCCAGCACACCTTGTACGCCGCGACGCGCGCCCCGGGCGCCATGCCCCGAGCCGTGCCGTGGGCGTAACCGAGGAGGCTCGCGTCGGCCACCACGGCCCCCGCCGCCGTGGACGCCGTGTGGGTGCCGTGCCCGTCGTGGTCCCTCGGCGACGAGAGCTCGGTGGTCCCATGGGAGGAGCCGTTCCTGCCGCCCGCCCCGAAGCCCCGGAAGAAGCCGCGCGCGCCGATGAGCTTCCGGTTGCACATCGAGGAGGGGAAGTCGGTGGCATTGGTCTCGCAGCTCCCGCGCCACCGCGATGGCACGGGGCCCAGGCCGGCATCGGCGAAGCTGGGGCTCTCGGGCCAAACACCAGTGTCGAGCACCCCGACGATGACGTCGGAGCTCCCGCCGTCCGCGCTAGGAGCCGGAGCGCTGTACGGCGGGAGGTGGAGGAACGAAGGTGAGCGCGTGGTGTGGAGCGGGTGCAGGACGTCCTCGTGGACCGACGCGACGGCGGGATGGCCGCGGAGCTCGGTCACGTGTGACGGGAGGAGGCGCGCGGCGAAGGCAGACGGCGCGGCCGTGGTGTAGGAGTAGAGGAGGTGGCTTTCAGGGTCCACGGAGAGCGCGTCGAGGTGCGCGTGGTGCCAGTGGAGGTGCGTGGCGTACGGCGACGGCTTGAGCGCGGGGTTCAGGTACACAATGTAGGTCGCCGCGCCTTCATCCCCGCCGGACGCAAGCGCGGACGAGGCGGCGAGGCAGAAGAGGAGGACGAGGAGGAGACGGGATGGTTGCTGCATGGCGCGTTCGGCCCTCCCTCGCAGCGTACGTGGGGGAGTGGGAGTGGGAGTGGAGGGAGTGGTGCGTGTGGCAACAATCCGTCGAGGCGCTCGATTCAAATATAGAGCCAGCAGGCCGCGTACGAACTTCCCGCTAATGGAAGATGTTGATTTCTCCGTGCAGCACACATGAACAACGATCGCCGTAAACCTAATTCTTCTGTACGCCATTACTAGTAGTGAAAGCAAAGAAAAATCCACATGTCACGGAATCAGCAATCAGTGTCAGCACCGAAAATGTCTGCAGTACGTGTGGCGTTCCTGGCCTGCACACATGGAATTCCGTTGGTGTCAGCGTCAAGCTTTCCCGCAGTGCGCGCCGACTGCACGTCGCGAGGATTGCACGACGAATAGTGTGGCAGTACTGCGGTGGGGGGGCACAAAAGCGCACCGATCGATCGGGCTGGCATCAAGCACAGCCCGGCCGGCAGTGCATGATGCGTGTCTGCGTCCGGCCTCCGCGCCCATTATGCCGCCGGTCGACCGGCCCCGTCTTTCCAAGCGGCGCACTCCATGGCCGTGCACGTACGCGCCCGCCCCGGGCCGCAGTGCGTGCCGTGCCGCTGGTGGGGCGGAGGTTGTGTCTGTGTGCGTTCATGGGGCGCACCGGCCGCGCGAGCGAGCACGCGCGGTGGGCGAGAGCGGGCTCGATGATCGCGCGTGGCCGGTGCGTGCCACTGTGATCCGATCCGGCGATCGCGTGCCTTTCGACCGCGCCCCTTTCTAATACTGCGTCGCCCATGCCTCCACTTTCTCGGGCGGAGCAACGCCGTGCGCCGTGTGGCTCCACGCTTTCACGACTTCGCCGTGGCGGCTAGCTGGATTCCGTCGAGAAAGCCGGTGAAAGTCGTCGACGCACTTCCTCTGCCGTCCGGTCCTCTGAATCAATAGTCGACAGCTTGTGGAAGCGAAATCACTTGTCAGTGTTTCCTCTTGATCTGAACTAGCAAGGGGTCCTGTTGAGATCGTGGCTTAGTAACTTTGTTGTCACTTTGTACGTGCCATGCCACTTGACTTTGCAAGGTAAGAGGACTCCACAGTCCAGAGGAAGGCCTACCACTATCTTTTTTTGAAACAGGCGCAAAAGTTTTGCCTCATCGATTATTAAAAAGAGAATTACTTGGTTAATTATGAAAAACCGGCTGAAAACAAACACAAATAGGCCATCGAGGAACTACTCACGTGGCATGAAACCCCACAATGCCTGGCACTATAATGTGAAGCTAGCGCAGTGGCCTTTCCAGTTTCGAGTAGTGGACGAAAAATGCTTGTTTGCACGTACAAGTGGTTTGACCCTCTAGTCGTTCCAGTCATGGCCCATGACAATCAACAAATGATAATCCAAATGCGCGTGCAGCTCCCTGACTATGCTTGGGGGTTACATAACAATAATTTAGCCGACACCATGTGATATAGACAAGACAGGGAATGTTTCCTACAACACTTCCATGTATGATTTCGGAAGAAGAAAAAAAATCCATGTATTTATTTATAATGGTAATAAGAAGATGAGGGGGGAGAAAGACGAAGTCAATTAAACGAGCCTGAAGTTAACTTATTTAACACATACAGCAAAGGTAAATCGTTCGCAAAATAGGACCGCACTTTCCTTAGCACGAATGCATCTACTATACCCGGTCTACAACAAGGTCTATATGAGTATGTGTCTCATCTCATCTTTAGTCTATGTGTGTAAAAAATCTATCTAAGCTTATTCTTAATTAATCGATGAGGCAAAAAAATTACCGCCGCTTCGGAAAGAAAAGAAAAACGTATGCGTCCTGCAAGTGTTACCCGTGAACTAGCTCGAGATAGCAAAACACCAATGCAGTTCGGACACAGACACTCTGTAGTGATTGAACACCATTACGCCGTAGTCGCTGTTAGAAGGGAGATAGAGAGGGAGATTGGTGAAATAATTCGTTGTATTGCTTGAGCCTCATGGGCATATATATAGAAGTACATGATCTACTTAGAGTACAAGGCAAGCCAGAATATTTCCTAATCTAACCTATGTTTCCTAATACAATCACGTTACTCAACCGTCGCATCGCAGCTGCGCATTGGCATGGGTGGAGCTGTGAGCTGGTCACCCCATCGAATGATTCAGTTGCATTATTGCTTATCAAGATGCAAGAGATAGCTTCTTTCAGATGCCACACCTCATAGCAAAGAAAATAACATGCCACGCCAGACATGATCATGATATCAGGCAGTGTTAGCCTCACCCCGCCCGAAATGGTATCCGTCCATAGTTTCATACTTAACTTAATGTTAAGTGCCTGTGATAATTGCCGGCCTGATGGCTGAAGCACTAATTGCTGCTGCTTGATTACAAGTGAGAACCGGGGACTGTATTAGAGGACGGTTGACACTTTGGCATTCTTTGATAGATATGCAATAGTGGCATGCAGTTTTTAACCAGCTGCTAACTGCTACTCCATCTTAGGCCCTGTTTGATTTACAAGTCCTAGGACTTTTTTTAGTCCCAACTTATAAGTCCCAAGTCCCTAAAAAGTCCCTACATGTTTGGTTCCTGAGACTTATAAGTCTCTATAAGACCATATTACAACTATAAGTCCCTAAAAGTCCCTCCTTGAGAGTCTTATTTCATAAGCCCCAAATGACCACTTTAAGTCCCTATAAGTCCCTCCTGTTTGGTTTAGATGGGACTTATAGGGACTTATTTAAGTCTCTAGATCAATAAGTCCCTGGAAACAAACACCCTCTTAGAGTAAGTGCTAACCCAGGAAGGAATGGAATGTTAGGTTGGATGTTCTTTCTTTTTTCTGTGTGCTAATCCAGAAAAAACAAATTTATTTTTACAAGCACCTGTCTAAGCATCTTGCATTGTGCATGGCCTTAGTAGTACGAATGTAGCTCTCATTACTCCTACAAATGTACCTGCGCATGTTTCTGATGTGGATGTGCGTTCTTGTACATCGTCATATAGGCTCAAGACTTTAACTTCAGTTATACATGAGATAATTCGTCCCTGGTACTGTAGATCTGACGCACATCAGCACATGTATGTAATTTCTGTTTATGTTGTGATGTTGCTCATCGCACAGGAGATGACAATCAGGGGTGGCTGCGCTAAAAATGTATGCAAAAACGGCCAAAGCAGTTGCACTTGCCACTTTCCAGGCAACTTTACTGTTGAGTGTTGAGGTCTCGTCAGCTACAAAACCAGCATATCTGTGCATAACTCTGCTTTTCTGGATTTGCGCACTTAAATGTCTGGAAAATGCAGTCCTGGTAACACAGATAAGGACTTACAATTGACCTGCCCGGAGGTCTCTATCTATGCGCTCCGCGTTAAATGTTCCTGGAATCTCCCTGAAGTCTTCATTGAATATGGAGTATGCACTGCATGGAAGATGGAATAATTTCAGAAAGTGGAAAGGGCAAGAGAATGAACTGTAACTTCCCAATACACTTTCCATATCCACAATTTTGTTTATCAGCATGAGCTCCGCAAGATTTAAATAGTACTTCCTCTGTAAACAAATATAAGAGTGTTTAGATCACTACTTTAGTGATCTAAACGCTCTTATATTTCTTTACGGAGGGAGTAGTTTCCATTTTAAGTTTAAAATGTGAATAGCAGTACTTGCGGAATTCAGTTATTCTATTCCTACCCAAAACACGACTACAGTTTGAGAAATGACAGTATGGCTGCTTTATCCGCAGCTTCTGCCAAAAAGAAAAGGAGCAGATTTTAATACTAGTCCAGGCAGCTTTTAAATTACTACTGATGTTGACGAAGCATTTATCTATTCTTCACAGCCTATGTAATGAAACTCCTGCAGAACTTTTATCCAACAAGTGAAACCTTTATATGCAATATTGCAAGAATAAAACTATTCAATGGCATAGACCACCATTATGTCGCTAATGTTTATTTGTTCTGAATGAAAAAGCCAACTTTTCACTCCAAACTACACAACAACATCACAGACATAAGGGCATAGATAACATACCTAATATCACCTTGTTGTCGTCTTCCAAGGTTAAGAAGTATGATCAAGAAACCTGTCGCAAGTATCTGGGCAGACAGCAAACAGTAATATCTGTCAATAAGCTGAAAACTAGCACCAAATTGAACATTGCTAATTACTATGGAAACTGTAGCACCATTGCTACACACAGAATCTATACATTGGGCATAAGAAATTGACAAAGGATTACATGTACTCGACTTCTATGGTTGAGTCATGAATTAAAGGTTTATACATGGAAGAGAAAACCACTTGAAGTACGGTAGTAACGCCCTGTTTCTAGTTTTCGAAGCAACATACAGGTATTAACATATTATTCACCTGCCTTAAACTAGACAGAAATTGATATGTATGTTCAAACTGGCTCCAGATATGTTATGCTACATGTACCTCAGCACCATGAAGTGCTCGGATACTGCTAATAATAGCTATTTTATTGGAGAAGAAAATTAAGGAGTTACTTACATATAAAGGTCCGACCTCATACTTTCGAGCAATAGGTGCCAATAGGAACCATAGTGTGATGATAATCCATGCTTTCATAGTGACAGAAAATAGTGCCATCAACAAGATATCTGCAGAAGTGGAATTCACACCACATTGATCATTTGCACTACCATTTTACAGAAAATAAGGGGCGTGTCATATACGTTACCGGGCAATCTCAGTTTTTCTCGAAGAAATATGAAAATCCTTTTCTTCCACCAGGTTGTTGTTTGAGGTATCTTGAACTTCTACAGGATGGACCAATAACTGTTATAAGGAGCATGGATTAAACATACAATATTCAGAAATACTTTGAGGAGACCTTACCAGTTCTTCTTCATCGTCATCGTCATCATCATCATCATCACCACGGAGATGCTTAGCAGGTGGTTTAGGTGCCACGGCAACTATAAGACTATCTACAGAAATCACGATGTAAAGAAACATAAATAAACGTCCACAAGATATATCAAGTGCGCAAATAAGAACTTGGTGAAACAGCCATTTAGCTGTCCTAATGGGAAATTTTCTTGCACATAAGATGTATGTGATTCCAAAAGTGGATGAACATCACGAACAATCACGGAAAGTATGAAATAGAATGTCCTAGGAACAAAAACACAGGCTATGAAGAACGATGCGAGCTTTGCATCTAGCATGACAACTAATAAGACGGGAGAGAGGAGGGTATGTGTGGCTGGTTAGTTTACCCCCGTCGCGGAGCTTGACATGGGTGTCGTCTCCCCACGGGAGAGTCGTCCCCCGGAGGACCAGGCGGAGGCGGTCTTCTGGGAGACGCCGGTCGAGAGCGACGCTGCGGCGCAGATCGGCAACCTACAACGAGACCGATCCCCAATTAATCACGGCGGAGCGAGGCAAGAAGAGGGGGTTGTTCTGGAGGTGTTACGGACCGAGATGAGCGGGGGGAGGCGGATGGTGGTGGGCCTGGACGGACCGACGGCGCGCAGCTTCACCTCTACCGTCGTCTCCGGCTCGTCGCCCGCCGCAGCGGCCATGGTCTTCTCGTGCTCTATTCGGTTCCTCTTTGCGGTTTTTTCCCCTCTCTCTGTCTCTTCCTCGTCTTGGGTGGCCCAACGGCAGAGGCCCAAACAGGCTATCTACGGGCCACGTTATTTTTCGAGCCCCTTCTGGTTTTTCCCGAAATCACTAGGTTGAGGAGTACTCCCTATGTCCGGAATACTGGTCGTAAAAATGGATATAAATAGATGTATTTAGAACTAAAATACATTTAGATACATCTATTTTTCGGATAAGTATTTTTAAACGGAAGGAGTATTCGTTACAAAGATCACTTCCATCTCCTAGGTTGCGACAAGTGACGCGACGTGCGCCATTTTATAAACATGAGAGTTTTCCTTTTTATATATCTGTTTATTTAAAATGTTTTATCTCTTAAATCGTGAGTCCGAGAGCTACGCTCCTCCTCCCCTCCACGTTGTCTCCCGCGAGGCGGTCGGAGGCCAACCCCATCCCTCGCCGCCGCTCCCTCCTCCCCCCTCCTCCTCCCTCGCCGCCGCCCAAGGGCACGGCCGGGCAAAGCCCGGCTGCTACCGACGGCGGCGGGGCCCCCTTTGTCTCCCCGCTCGGGCGTTTCTGGCGCGGGCCGGAGCCCCGGGCCGGGTCGTGGAGCTGCGGCCAGGCTCCATGGCGGCGCGGCGGGCTGGGGCAGCTCCCTGTCGTCCCTCCCTCCCCCCGCGGCGGGCAGCTAGGCGGGTGGCGCGCCTGTGCCTGGGTCGGCGGCGGCTCCTGCGCGGCCAGATCTGGCTCATGGCGGCGCGGGCTGCGGGCGGCGCGGGCTGCCAATGGCCTCCTCTGCCGTCGCCGCGGCTGGTGGTGGTGGCTCCGCGGCAGATGGTGGTGGTGGTGCGGGCGGGAGGTCGGAGTCGGCGGCCGCGGTGGCTTTTCCGGATCTGGCCTCTCGGTGACGCGGGCCGCGACGGCTAGGGCTGCGCCGGCGGCCCTGACCGAGGCCCCCTCGGCTGGTCGGGGTGGCGACGCAATGGCGGTGGTTTCGGTGGTGCGTGCCCGGCGGCTCCGGCGCTTGGAGCTCGCCGAGCGACGCGGATGGGCAGCGGCCGGGTGTGGCTGCTGCTCCGTGTTGGGGAACGTAGTAATTTCAAAAAAAATTCTACGCACACACAAGATCATGGTGATGTATAGCAACGAGAGGGGAGAGTGTGATCTACGTACCCTTGTAGACCAACAGCGGAAGCGTTATGACAACGCGGTTGATGTAGTCGTACATCTTCACGGCCCGATCGATCAAGCACCAAAACTATGGCACCTCCGAGTTCTAGCACACGTTCAACTCGATGACTATCCCCGGACTCCGATCCAGCAAAGTGTCGGGGAAGAGTTCCGTCAGCACAACGGCGTGGTGACGATCTTGATGTTCAACTGTCGCAGGGCTTCGCCTAAGCACCACTACAATATTATCGAGGTATATGGTGGAAGGAGGCACCGCACACGGCTAAGAAAACGATCACGAGGATCAATTTGTGTGTCTAGGGGTGCCCCCTGCCCCCGTATATAAAGGAGCAAGGGGAGGAGGCCGGCCGGCCCTATTGGCGCGCCAAGGAGGAGTCCTCCTCCTAGTAGGAGTAGGACTCCTACTAGGAGGGGGAAAGGAAGTGGGGAGGGAGAAGGAAAGGGGGGCGCCGCCCTCCCTCTCCTAGTCCAATTCGGACAGGGGGGAGGAGGCGCGCGGCCCACCCTAGCTGCCCTTCTATCTCTCCACTAAGGCCCATACGGCCCATTACTTCTCCCGGGGGGTTCCGGTAACCCTCCGGCACTCCGGTTTTCTCCGAAATCACCCGGAACACTTTCGGTGTCCGAATATAGCCGTCTAATATATCAATCTTTATGTCTCGACCATTTCAAGACTCCTCGTTATGTCCGTGATCACATCCGGGACTCCGAACTAACTTCGGCACATCAAAAACTCATAAACTCATATAACTATCATCGAAACCTTAAGCGTGCAGACCCTACGGGTTCGAGAACAATGTAGACATGACCAAGACATGTCTCCGGTCAATAACCAATAGCGGAACCTGAATGCTCATATTGGCTCCCACATATTCTACGAAGATCTTTCTTGGTCAGACCGCATAACAACATGCGTTGTTCCCTTTGTCATCGGTATGTTACTTGCCCGAGATTCGATTGTCGGTATCTCAATACCTAGTTCAATCTCGTTACCGGCAAGTCTCTTTACTCGTTACGTAATACATCATCTCGCAACTAACTCATTAGTTGCAATGCTTGCAAGGCTTGTGTGATGTGCATTACCGAGAGGGCCCAGAGATACCTCTCCGACAATCGGAGTGACAAATCCTAATATCGAAATACGCCAACCCAACATTTACCTTTGGAGACACCTGTAGAGCTCCTTTATAATCACCCAGTTACATTGTGATGTTTGGTAGCACACAAAGTGTTCCTCCGGCAAACGGGAGTTGCATAATCTCATAGTCATAGGAACATGTATAAGTCATGAAGAAAGCAATAGCAACATACTAAACGATCGGGTGCTAAGCTAATGGAATGGGTCATGTCAATCACATCATTCTCCTAATGATGTGATCCCGTTAATCAAATGACAACACATGTCTATGGTTAGGAAACATAACATCTTCGATCAACGAGCTAGTCAAGTAGAGGCATACTAGTGACGTTTAGTTTTGTCTATGTATTCGCACAAGTATTATGTTTCCGGTTAATACAATTCTAGAATGAATAATAAACATTTATCATGAAATAAGGAAATAAATAATAACTTTATTATTGCCTCTAGGGCATATTTCCTTCAGTCTCCACTTGCACTAGAGTCAATAATCTAGTTCACATCGCCATGTGATCTAACATCAATAGTTCACATCTTTATGTGGTTAACACCCATAGTTCACATCGATATGTGACCAACACCCAAAGGGTTTACTTGAGTCAGTAATCTAGTTCACATTGCTATGTGATTAACACCCAATGAGTACTAAGGTGTGATCATGTTTTGCTTGTGAGACAATTTTAGTCAACGGGTTTGTTATATTCAGATCCGTAAGTATTTTGCAAATATCTATGTCAACAATGCTCTGCACGGAGCTACTCTAACTAATTGCTCCCACTTTCAATATGTATCTAGATCGAGACTTAGAGTCATCCAGATCGGTGTCAAAACTTGCATCGACGTAACCCTTTACGACGAACCTTTTGTCACCTCCATAATCGAGAAACATATCCTTATTCCACTAAGGATAATTTTGACCAATGTCCCGTGATCTACTCCTAGATCACTATTGTACTCCCTTGCCAAACTCAGGGCAGGGTATACAATAGGTCTGGTACACGGCATGGCATACTTTATAGAACCTATGGCTAAGGCATAGGGGATGACTTTCATTCTCTCTCTATCTTCTGCCGTGGTCGGGTTTTGAGTCTTACTCAACTTCACACCTTGTAACACAGGCAAGAATCTTTTCTTTGCTTGATCCATTTTGATCTTCTTCAAAAACTTGTCAAGGTATGTACTCTTTGAAAAACTTATCAAGCGTCTTGATCTATCTCTATAGATCTTGATGCTCAATATGTAAGCAGTTTCACCGAGGTCTTTCTTTGAAAAAAAAACTCCTTTCAAAAACTCCTTTATGCTTTGCAGAATAATTCTACATTATTTCCGATCAACAATATGTCATTCAGATATATTTATCAGAAATGTTGTAGTGCTCCCACTCACTTTCTTGTAAATACAGGCTTCACCGTAAGTCTGTATAAAACTATATGCTTTGATCAACTCATCAATGCGTATATTCCAACTCTGAGATGCTTGCACCAGTCCATAGATGGATCGCTGGAGCTTGCATATTTTGTTAACACCTTTAGGATTGACAAAACCTTCTGGTTGCATCATATACAATAAATCCATTAAGGAATGCAGTTTTGTTTATCCATTTGCCAGATTTCATAAAATGCGGCAATTGCTAACATGATTTGGACAGACTTAAGCATAGATACGAGTAAGAAACTCTCATCGTAGTCAACACCTTGAACTTGTCGAAAACCTTTTTGCGACAATTCTAGATTTGTAGATAGTAACACTACTATCAGCGTCCGTCTTCCTCTTGAAGATCCATTTATTCTCTATGGCTTGCCGATCATCGGGCAAATCCATCAAAGTCCATACTTTGTTCTCATACATGGATCATATCTCAGATTTCATGGCCTCAAACCATTTCGCGGAATCTGGGCTCATCATCGCTTCCTCATAGTTCGCAAGTTCGTCATGGTCTAGTAACATGACTTTCAGAACAGGATTACCGTACCACTCTGGTGCGGATCTCACTCTCGTTCACCTACGAGCGATAGTAACTTGATTTGAAGTTACATGATCATCATCATTAGCTTCCTCACTAATTGGTGTAGTAGTCACAAGAATAGATTTCTGTGATGAACTACTTTCCAATAAGGGAGAAGGTACAATTACCTTATCAAGTTTTCTACTTTCCTCCCACTCACTTCTTTCGAGAGAAACTCCTTCTCTGGAAAGGATCCATTCTCAGCAACGAATAGCTTGCCTTCGGATTTGTGATAGAAGGTGTACCCAAAATTTTCTTTTGGGTATCCTATGAAGACGCACTTCTCCGATTTGGGTTAGAGCTTATCTGGTTGAAACTTTTTCACATAAGCATTGCAACCTCAAACTTTAAGAAACGACAGCTTAGGTTTCTTGCCAAACCATAGTTCATACGGTGTCGTCTCAACGGATTTAGATGGTGCCCTATTTAACGTGAATGCAGCTGTATCTAATGCATAACCCCAAAACGATAGTGGTAGATCGGTAAGAGACATCATAGATCGCACTATATCTAATAAAGTACAGTTATGATGTTCGGACACACCATTATGCTGTGGTGTTCCAGGTGGCGTGAGTAGTGAAACTATTTCACATTGTTTTTAACTGAAGGCCAAACTCGTAACTCAAATATTTTACTTCTGCGATCATATCGTAGAAACTTTTATTTTTATTACGATGATTCTCCACTTCATTCTGAAATTCTTTGAACTTTTCAACTGTTTCAGACTTGTGTTTCATTAAGTAGATATACCCATATCTGCTCAAATCATCTGTGAAGGTTAGAAAATAACGATACCCGCCGCGAGCCTTAACACTCATCGGATCGCATACATCAGTATGTATTATTTTCAATAAGTCAGTTGCTCGCTCCATTGTTCCAGAGAATGGAGTCTTAGTCATCTTGCCCATAAGGCATGGTTCGCAAGCATCAAGTGATTCATAATCAAGTGATTCCAAAATCCCATCAGCATGGAGTTTCTTCATGTGCTTTACATCAATATGACCTAAACGGCAGTGCCACAAATAAGTTGCACTATCATTATTAACTTTGCATCTTTTGTCTTCAATATTATGAATATGTGTATCACTACGATCGAGATCCAATGAACCATTTTCATTGGGTGTGTAACCATATAAGGTTTTATTCATGTAAACAGAACAACAATTTATTCTCTTACTTAAATGAATAACCGTATTGCAATAAACATGATCAAATCATATTTATGCTCAATGCAAACACCAAATAACACTTATTTAGGTTCAACACTAATCCCGAAAGTATAGGGAGTGTGCGATGATGATCATATCAATCTTGGAACTACTTCAAACACACATCGTCACCTTACCCTTAACTAGTCTCTGTTCATTCTGCAACCCCCGATTCAAGTTGCTAATCTTAGCAACTGAACTAGTACCAAATACTGAGGGGTTGCTATGAACACTAGTAAAGTACACATCAATAACATGTATATCAAATATACCTTTGTTTACTTTGCCATCCTTTCTTATCCGCCAAATACTTGGGTAGTTCCGCTTCTAGTGACCAGTCCCTTTGCAGTAGAAGCACTTAGTCTCAGGCTTAGGACCAGACTTGGGCTTCTTCACTTGAGCAGCAACTTGCTTGCTGTTCTTCTTGAAGTTCCCCTTTTTTCCTTTGCCCTTTTCTTGAAACTAGTGGTCTCGTCAACCATCAACACTTGATGTTATTCTTGATTTCTACCTTCGTCAATTTCAGCATTACGAAGAGCTTGGGAATCATTTCCGTTATCCCTTGCATGTCATAGTTCATCACAAAGTTCTACTAACTTGGTGATGATGACTAGAGAATTCTGTCAATCACTATTTTATCTGGAAGATTAACTCCCACTTGATTCAAGCGATTGCAGTACCCAGACAATCTGAGCACATGCTCACTAGTTGAGCGATTCTCCTCCATCTTTTAGCTATAGAACTTGTTGGAGACTTCATATCTCTCAACTCGGGTGTTTGCTTGAAAATTAACTTCAACTCCTGGAACATCTCATATGGTCCATGACGTTCAAAACGTCTTTGAAGTCCCGATTCTAAGCCGTTAAGCATGGTGCACTAAACTATCAAGTAGTCATCATATTGAGCTAGCCAAACGTTCATAACGTCTGCATCTGCTCCTGTAATAGGTCTGTCACCTAGCGGTGCATCAAGGACATAATTCTTCTGTGCAGCAATGAGGATAAACCTTAGATCACGGATCCAATCCGCATCATTGCTACTAATATCTTTCGACACAATTTTCTCTAGGAACATATCAAAATAAACACAGGAAGCAACAACGCGAGCTATTGATCTACAACATAATTTGCAAAATACTACCAGGACTAAGTTCATGATAAATTTAAGTTCAATTAATCATATTACTTAAGAACTCCCACTTAGATAGACATCCCTCTAATCCTCTAAGTGATCACGTGATCCAAATCAACTAAACCATGTCCGATCATCACGTGAGATGGATCAGTTTCATTGGTGAACATCACTATGTTGGTCATATCTACTATATGATTCACGCTCGACCTTTCGGTCTCCGTGTTCCGATGCCATATCTGTATATGCTTGGCTCGTCAAGTATAACCTGAGTATTCCGCGTGTGCAACTGTTTTGCACCCGTTGTATTTGAACGTAGAGCCTATCACACCCGATCATCACGTGGTGTCTCAGCACGAAGAACTTTCGCAACGGTGCATACTCAGGGAGAACACTTCTTGATAATTAGTGAGAGATCATCTTAAAATGCTACCATCAAACTAAGCAAAATAAGATGTATAAAAGATAAACATCATATGCAATCAAAATATGTGACATGATATGGCCATCATCATCTTGCGCCTTTGATTTCCACCTCCAAAGTACTGTCATGATCTCTATCGTCATCGGCATGACACCATGATCTCCATCATCTTGATCTATATCAATGTGTCGTCACGTGGTCGTCTCGCCAACAATTGCTCTTGCAACTATTGCTATCGCATAGCGATAAAGTAAAGCAATTATTGGGCGCTTTCATCTTATGCAATAGAGAGACAACCACAAGGATTTTGCCAGTTGCTGATAACTTCAACAAAACATGATCATCTCATACAACAACTTATATCTCATCACTTCTTGACCATATCACATCACAACATGCCCTGCAAAAACAAGTTAGACGTCCTCTACTTTGTTGTTGCAAGTTTTACGTGGCTGCTACGGGCTTAGCAAGAACTGTTCTTACCTACGCATCAAAAACCACAACGATAGTTTGTCAAGTTGGTGTTGTTTTAACTTTCGCAAGGACCGGGCGTAGCCACACTCAGTTCAACTAAAATTGGAGAAACTGACACCCGCCAGCCACCTCTGTGCAAAGCACGTTGGTAGAACCAGTCTCGCGTAAGCGTAATGTCGGTCCGGGCCGCTTCATCCAACAATACCGCCGAACCAAAGTATGACTTGCTGGTAAGCAGTATGACTTGTATCGCCCACAACTCACTTGTGTTCTACTCGTGCATCATAGGAACATGTATAAGTCATGAAGAAAGCAATAGCAACATACTAAACGATCGGGTGCTAAGCTAATGGAATGGGTCATGTCAATCACATCATTCTCCTAATGATGTGATCCCGTTAATCAAATGACAACACATGTCTATGGTTAGGAAACATAACATCTTCGATCAACGAGCTAGTCAAGTAGAGGCATACTAGTGACGTTTAGTTTTGTCTATGTATTCGCACAAGTATTATGTTTCCGGTTAATACAATTCTAGAATGAATAATAAACATTTATCATGAAATAAGGAAATAAATAATAACTTTATTATTGCCTCTAGGGCATATTTCCTTCAGTCTCCACTTGCACTAGAGTCAATAATCTAGTTCACATCGCCATGTGATCTAACATCAATAGTTCACATCTTTATGTGGTTAACACCCATAGTTCACATCGATATGTGACCAACACCCAAAGGGTTTACTTGAGTCAGTAATCTAGTTCACATTGCTATGTGATTAACACCCAATGAGTACTAAGGTGTGATCATGTTTTGCTTGTGAGACAATTTTAGTCAACGGGTTTGTTATATTCAGATCCGTAAGTATTTTGCAAATATCTATGTCAACAATGCTCTGCACGGAGCTACTCTAACTAATTGCTCCCACTTTCAATATGTATCTAGATCGAGACTTAGAGTCATCCAGATCGGTGTCAAAACTTGCATCGACGTAACCCTTTACGACGAACCTTTTGTCACCTCCATAATCGAGAAACATATCCTTATTCCACTAAGGATAATTTTGACCAATGTCCCGTGATCTACTCCTAGATCACTATTGTACTCCCTTGCCAAACTCAGGGCAGGGTATACAATAGGTCTGGTACACGGCATGGCATACTTTATAGAACCTATGGCTAAGGCATAGGGGATGACTTTCATTCTCTCTCTATCTTCTGCCGTGGTCGGGTTTTGAGTCTTACTCAACTTCACACCTTGTAACACAGGCAAGAATCTTTTCTTTGCTTGATCCATTTTGATCTTCTTCAAAAACTTGTCAAGGTATGTACTCTTTGAAAAACTTATCAAGCGTCTTGATCTATCTCTATAGATCTTGATGCTCAATATGTAAGCAGTTTCACCGAGGTCTTTCTTTGAAAAAAAAACTCCTTTCAAAAACTCCTTTATGCTTTGCAGAATAATTCTACATTATTTCCGATCAACAATATGTCATTCAGATATATTTATCAGAAATGTTGTAGTGCTCCCACTCACTTTCTTGTAAATACAGGCTTCACCGTAAGTCTGTATAAAACTATATGCTTTGATCAACTCATCAATGCGTATATTCCAACTCTGAGATGCTTGCACCAGTCCATAGATGGATCGCTGGAGCTTGCATATTTTGTTAACACCTTTAGGATTGACAAAACCTTCTGGTTGCATCATATACAATAAATCCATTAAGGAATGCAGTTTTGTTTATCCATTTGCCAGATTTCATAAAATGCGGCAATTGCTAACATGATTTGGACAGACTTAAGCATAGATACGAGTAAGAAACTCTCATCGTAGTCAACACCTTGAACTTGTCGAAAACCTTTTTGCGACAATTCTAGATTTGTAGATAGTAACACTACTATCAGCGTCCGTCTTCCTCTTGAAGATCCATTTATTCTCTATGGCTTGCCGATCATCGGGCAAATCCATCAAAGTCCATACTTTGTTCTCATACATGGATCATATCTCAGATTTCATGGCCTCAAACCATTTCGCGGAATCTGGGCTCATCATCGCTTCCTCATAGTTCGCAAGTTCGTCATGGTCTAGTAACATGACTTTCAGAACAGGATTACCGTACCACTCTGGTGCGGATCTCACTCTCGTTCACCTACGAGCGATAGTAACTTGATTTGAAGTTACATGATCATCATCATTAGCTTCCTCACTAATTGGTGTAGTAGTCACAAGAATAGATTTCTGTGATGAACTACTTTCCAATAAGGGAGAAGGTACAATTACCTTATCAAGTTTTCTACTTTCCTCCCACTCACTTCTTTCGAGAGAAACTCCTTCTCTGGAAAGGATCCATTCTCAGCAACGAATATCTTGCCTTCGGATCTGTGATAGAAGGTGTACCCAAAATTTTCTTTTGGGTATCCTATGAAGACGCACTTCTCCGATTTGGGTTAGAGCTTATCTGGTTGAAACTTTTTCACATAAGCATTGCAACCTCAAACTTTAAGAAACGACAGCTTAGGTTTCTTGCCAAACCATAGTTCATACGGTGTCGTCTCAACGGATTTAGATGGTGCCCTATTTAACGTGAATGCAGCTGTATCTAATGCATAACCCCAAAACGATAGTGGTAGATCGGTAAGAGACATCATAGATCGCACCATATCTAATAAAGTACAGTTATGATGTTCGGACACACCATTATGCTGTGGTGTTCCAGGTGGCGTGAGTAGTGAAACTATTTCACATTGTTTTTAACTGAAGGCCAAACTCGTAACTCAAATATTTTACTTCTGCGATCATATCGTAGAAACTTTTATTTTTATTACGATGATTCTCCACTTCATTCTGAAATTCTTTGAACTTTTCAACTGTTTCAGACTTGTGTTTCATTAAGTAGATATACCCATATCTGCTCAAATCATCTGTGAAGGTTAGAAAATAACGATACCCGCCGCGAGCCTTAACACTCATCGGATCGCATACATCAGTATGTATTATTTTCAATAAGTCAGTTGCTCGCTCCATTGTTCCAGAGAATGGAGTCTTAGTCATCTTGCCCATAAGGCATGGTTCGCAAGCATCAAGTGATTCATAATCAAGTGATTCCAAAATCCCATCAGCATGGAGTTTCTTCATGTGCTTTACATCAATATGACCTAAACGGCAGTGCCACAAATAAGTTGCACTATCATTATCAACTTTGCATCTTTTGTCTTCAATATTATGAATATGTGTATCACTACGATCGAGATCCAATGAACCATTTTCATTGGGTGTGTAACCATATAAGGTTTTATTCATGTAAACAGAACAACAATTTATTCTCTTACTTAAATGAATAACCGTATTGCAATAAACATGATCAAATCATATTTATGCTCAATGCAAGCACCAAATAACACTTATTTAGGTTCAACACTAATCCCGAAAGTATAGGGAGTGTGCGATGATGATCATATCAATCTTGGAACTACTTCAAACACACTCGTCACCTTACCCTTAACTAGTCTCTGTTCATTCTGCAACTCCCGATTCAAGTTACTAATCTTAGCAACTGAACTAGTACCAAATACTGAGGGGTTGCTATGAACACTAGTAGGCGGCTCTCATTGCCTATCATGCAACTCCAGGGGAAACTCTGATCCTTGGATCGGGCGGTGGCGGCGCTCCGACGTCGTATCCTTCCTGAAGGCGCCGCCTTGGAGCACATGGTTCGTCATATGTAGCTTCATATCTTCGGGGTGGTAGTGCTAGGAGTGGTGTTGCTGCGCTCAGCGCCTATGTATCCTGTCTTGGGTGTGTGCGTGTGTTGCGGTGTCGTGGCGTGTCATTGTACTGGATGCTTGTGGTTTGGTGCTTTATATATAAAGCAGGGCGAAAGCCTTTTTCGGCAATCATGAGTCCAAATCTTGAACAGTTTTTATCATTGGATTTCTCGCGTCGAGATTTTCAAAGCTAGACCCCATATTAATAGATTTTGACGAACCTTTTTTTTAAAAAAACGAACGTAAAACCAAACCAAGAGCACCGGTTTTTTCCTTTTCGAAAAAGGCACGCCTGTACCTCCCGTGGAAGCAAAAAAACGCGTTTTCTTTCCGTTTTCGAGAGACACGTCCGCGAATCTTGCGAAAGCACAACTGTGCCTCTCGCGAAAGCAAAACCATGCCTCTCGTGAAAGAAAAATAAATAGAAAACACGTCTTTTTTCGTTTTTGAAAGACACGGCCGTGACTTTCGCGAAAGCAAAACCGGGTCTCTCACGAAAAAAACAGAATATGTGTTTTTTCCTTTTTCCAAAAGGCACGGGCGTGACTCTCGCGAAAGCAAAACCGTGCCTCTCACGAAAGAAAAAAAAACAAAAAACGTGTTTTTCCCTTTCTGAAAGGCATGACGTGACTTTCCGGAAAGCACAATTGTGTCTCTCGTGGAAGGAAAAAAGAAACAGAAAACACGTATTTTTGTTTCTGAGAGGCATGACTGTGATTCTCGCGAAAGTACAACCGTGCCTCTCGCGGAAGAAAAAAAAACAAAAAATGCGTCTTTTTTCGTTTTCAAAAGGCACGGCTGTGACTCTCGCGAACGCACAACCGTGTCTTTCGCGGAAGCAAAACCATGCCTCACGCTGAAGGAAAAGAAAATGCATTTTTTTTCGTTTCCGAAAGGCATGGTCGTGACTCTCGCGAAAGCACAACTGTGCCTTTCGCGGAAGAAAAAAACAAAAAACATGTTTTTTTCTTTTTTGAAAAGTATGGCCGTGACTCACGCGAAAGCATAACCATACCTTTCGCAGAAACAAAACCGTGACTCTTATGATTTTTTTTAAGAAAACGCGTTTTTTTGACGCAAATTTTTTTGACCCAAAAGCTAAAGAAGGCCTATGAAAAACCGAAACATAAAAAAATAAATCATTTAAAAAGCTGAAAGCGTGTGCGAAAAAATAAAATAAAAATTTAAAGAAAACGTTCAAAGTGCGACACGTGACGGGCGGCTAAGAGTATGCTAAGGGCATCTCCAGCCGCGCCCCCAACAGGGCCCCCAGGCCACTTTTTCTGCGCCGGCGCCGAAAAAACGGCCGACTCGCGCCCCCAGGACGCCGAAAATCGCCGGTTCAGACATTTTTTTCGCCCAGCGGTCACAGGCCGAACCCGGCGCGCTGGGGAGCAGTTGGGGGCTCCGGCGCTAGGGAAAAGCACGCCTGGCCCACACCGACAGGGGAAAAGTCAAGGTTTTCTTCCCACGACTCGCGTCGCACCCCCCGCGCCCTCGGCCACCACTAGCTATATCCCGGCGACGGCCGCCGCCCTACTCCACTAGATAGCCATTCCCCGCCGGAAAATAGCAGCGCTTCGCCGCGGCAGCCCCTCCCACAGCAGCTGGGCATTTTCGGCCGCCGTTTCTGGCCGCGGAGGCGCGGTTTAACGGCGGGTACACGCCCACCGAGCGCAAGGTGTTCGGCGTTTTGCTTGCCTCGACGATGGACTCGGATGAGGAGGAAGAGCTCGCCGCACTGCTGGAGGAGGAAGCCGCGGCCGACATCCAGGAAGAAGAGCATCTCATGGTGCTCGCCGCCATCGGCCAGCTGCTGGCGAGCAATGAAAAGCCGCGGCGAAGTGGCTCAGTGCCGGAGCGGATGAAAGCAAAGAACCGGCATCGTCTCCAAGGCTACTGCATGCTCTACTCCGACTACTTCGCCGATGCTCCACTTCATGGCGAGAGAACATTTCGGCGCCGTTATCGGATGAGCCGAAAGCTCTTCCTCAGGATTGTGAATTCCATCCGGGAGTTCGACAACTACTTCAAGTGCAAGATGGATTGCACTGGCGCTCTTGGATTCACCTCCATCCAGAAGTGCACGACAGCGATGAGGATGCTTGCATATGGAGCTCCCAGTGATTCACTCGACGACTATGGGCGCATGGCCGAGTCCACCAGCATAGAGTGTTTCTACAAGTTCTGTCGGGTAGTGGTGGCAGTGTTTGGGCCACAATACTTGAGAACACCCAATGCGGAAGACACTGCTCGGATCCTAGCCCAGAATGCAGCAAGAGGATTTCCTGGGATGCTTGGAAGCATCAACTGCATGCATTGGAAATAGAAGAATTGCCCATTTGGTTGGCAGGGGATGTACAAAGGCGCCAAAGGCGGTTGCAGTGTGGTGCTTGAGGCGGTAGCCACATAGGACCTCTGTATTTGGCACTCCTTCTTTGATATGCCAGGAACTCACAATGACATCAACGTGCTGCAGTGCTCTCCTGTTTTTGCCAAGCTCGTTGAGGGCCATTCTCCTCCGGTGAACTTCGAGATCAATGGGCACCAATACAACAAGGGGTACTATCTAGCTGACAGCATCTATCCGAAATGGTCGACATTTGTGAAGACGATCTCAAACCCTGTGGCAGGAGGCAAGAACGCCTGGTTTGCGAAGCTTCAGGAGGCTTGCAGGAAGGATGTCGAGCGGGCATTTGGTGTGCTCCAATCTCGATTTGCTGTTGTTCGGTACCCCGCTCAGACCTGGTCCAAAGATCAAATGTGGGAGATTATGACTTGCTATGTCATCTTGCACAACATGATCATCGAGAGCGAGCAAGAAGACCCAGTGTTTGACACTGAACCATACTACAGGCAGGGTCCTCTAGCCGAAGTTGATCACCAGCTACCGGCAACTTGGATTGCCTATCTCAGTATGCGTCAGGAGATCCGAGACCCACAAATGCATCATCAACTGCAGAAAGATCTGATTGAGCACCTATGGAGGCTCAAGGGCGACGCCGGGTGATGAAATACGAGTTTTTATTTGTTGAACTATATAATTTGTATTGAATTATTTGTTATTGTACTATTTTGTTAAAGTATTTGATTTTTCTGTGATGAAATATGTGATAAGAAATAATTGTGTTGATAATTGAACGCCGAGACACAGCGAAACCACGCCGAATATGTGCCTATTCTCGCCCATATGGGCCCTTTATTCGCCGAAATTGGGCTGCAAAGTGGGCCAATTTCGACGCCTGGGGGCGACGACTGGGCGTAAAACCGCCCCCAGCGCCGATTGTATCGTCGGCTCGTCTCCAGGAAGCGATTTTTATGCGTCGGGGGGGGGGGGGGGGGGGGGGGGGGGGGAGATGCCCTAACTGACGCTGATAGTTACAACTTACAAGGCTCTCGAAAAAACGTTTGTTAACTAGTTGCTTTCGGTTTTTCCGAGTTGTTACGGAAGTGCTGCGCGAGAGCCGACTGGCCGGGGAACAGAAGGGCTCCGAGGCAATAATGGAGGCGGCGTCGGCGGAGACGGCGACGATGGTGTTCGTGTACGGCACCCTGAAGCGCGGGTTTCCCAATCACCCCCGCCTGGCTGCCTTCGACTGCCCCTTCGCCGGCGCGGCCACCACCGCCGCCCCAGCCTCCCTCGTCATCGGGCCCTACTCCGTTCCCTTCCTCCTACCTGCCCCGACTCCGTCCTCCGGCCGTCTGGTCTCCGGCGAGCTCTACTCCGCGTCTCCCAGCGCCCTCGCCGACCTCGACTTGCTAGAGGTACCCTATCCCCCCTCGTCTCAATAGTCAATACACGACTCCTTTCCGGTTTCAGTAATCTCGAACCGACCGAGGCAGGGCACTCACCTCGGCGTCTACGAGCGCCGGCGGATCACCGTCGTGGTTGACGGGACGAGCAAAGAGGTGGAGGCAGAGGCTTACTTTGCGAACGCGAGCTACGCGGAGGCCCTGTGGCTGCGCTGCGGCGGCGAGGCGGCCGAGATCGCGGAGTACACCATGGAGCACGCGGGCAGGTACGTCCCGCCCAGTGGCCGCTCTCCCGGCGTCTCCGGGCTCATGGATGCCGTCCGTGCCTTCCTCGCCACTGCTCCGCCAGAAAATTGAACTGTTGTCCTCTTTCCTTCCGATCATTCTCTGAATGAATTGAAGAATAAAATGCTCCGTAGCATCCAGTACACACCTATATTTATCCATTACTACATTCATACCGATTTCTTAATTGTGAATACGTACTTTTTATTTGGAGAAGTTGCTGCTTGAGTAAAGATGCTTGGAGAGCATCTACGCATTGAGATTTGTATAAGATGCCGTCAACTGTTTCTATAGCATGTTTTTAGTCCGAATGTGATAAGACTTCCGAAACGATAAGGGCCAAACGTAAGAGCATCTCTAGCCGCCCTTAGGCCTTGTGGAATGAGAGGTGCTTAGGGGAAGTGCTTAGAGAAATAAACCAGACTTTTTTTAAGCACCGGTGTTTATTTGTACAGGGTAGACCCGGTTCATGTAGAAGGTGATATAAGGGGCGAATTTGTCTGCGGCCGACCAGAAATCGTATATGAAATTGTAAAGTTTTGAAAAGGTGTTTTGCCTCAGAAATGAAAGAAAAACACTAGAGATGATCATTCATACATAAATATAATATAGATGATCATTCATATATACATATAGTTCATCGGCGCTAGAAAGCGTGTCGGCCTACCCTAACCCTAAACTGACCAAAATAGAGCTCACCGGTGAGCCCTGCAGGTGCGGCGGCGACGTTGCGGCGGCAGCGGCGATCACCCGTCATTGGTGTCGGAGGTGAGGTCGACGTACTCGGCGTCCTCCACTTTGGCTTCGCGGTGCCACTCCTCCTCCTTCTCCTCGAACTCGCGCGCCCTGGCGAGGCCCTGCTCGAGCTGGACGTCGCTGACCTCCTCCTCCCGGTGGCGGCGCGGCGCCACCTCCTCCTCCTCCCGCGCACTACGCGCGAAGTTGGCAGCCTCCATGGCATCCGCCTCCGCCGGGGGCGAGGAAATCCTCCAGCCCGACGACGCCACCGTCCCGCCGCTCCGGCTCCCCCTTGAGCTCCATCTTCACCGCACCGGTTCCTTTTTCACCGGGGTGAGCGGCGAATGGGAGCTCGAGGCACCGACCGAGGAGCTGCCCGCGGCGGAGGAGCCGGAGGACAGCCCTCGAGCGCCTGCTTGCAGTCGTACTCCTCTGTCTCGCGGCGGAGGAGCGACGGCGGCGGCGAGAGCCCTTGGTTTCTGTACCTATGGGCAGCCCTTTTCTACAGCCCGCCGACCACATTCCGCACCACATCGAGGGGGATTGAAGATGTCGGCGGCGAGAAATCGATAGGAGGATTTGGGAATTGCGGCAGCGCGCGGATAGGGTTTCGACCCATATTTCGGCCGCAAACCCTTAGATATACTGTGGGAGGGCGGTTTGCGGGCCACCATAAAAACATTTACGGTCCGGGCGACAATACGGGCTCTGGTCTGGCCCAAAAAACAGGTCAAACCCGTATAGTCACTGGATTTTTACAGGCCGCTCCGTTTTAAGGGGTCTGCTAGAGATGCTCTAAGGAACCTAGCGTTTTGGCCCGAGCGCCCTTTCGGGCCTTCATTTGGACCACGAATCTTAAACACGCTGAACTTTGGCACGGCAGATTCCCCAGACATTCGGGTTCGTGAACCGTTGATACGTCCATTTTGCATCATGTTTTTATGTTGATATTTATTGCATTATGAACTGCTATTTCACTTTATGATACAATTGTTATGCCTTTTCTCTCTTATTTTGCAAGTTTCACATAAAGAGGGAGATTCCCGGCAGCCGGAATTCTGGACCAAAAAGGGCTATATCGGAGGCATTAACATCTCCAAATGAGCTGAAATTAACGAAAAATTATTTTAGAATATATTAAAATTATTGGCGAAAGAAGTACCAGAAGGGGACCCACGAGACAGCCACAAGCCTGGGGGGCGCGCCCCCCTGAGCTTGTGGTGAGCCTGGCAGGCCTCCGGGGCCTATCTTCACCTATATGATGCCATTTGTCTTAGAAAAAAATCAGAAGAAAGGTTTCAGGACGAAGCACCGCCGTCTCGAGGCGGAACCTGGGCAGGAGCACTTTTGCTCTCTGACGGAGAGATTCCGCCGGGGAAACTTCCCTCCAGGAGGGGGAAATCGAAGCCATTGTCGTTACCAACGATCCTCTCATCATGGGAGGACTAATCTTCATCAACATCTTCACCAGCACCATCTCATCTCAAACCCTAGTTCATCTCTTGTATTCAATCTTTGTCTCAAAATCTCAGATTGGTACCTGTGGGATGCTAGTAGTGTTGATTACATCTTATAGTTGATGCTTGTTGGTTTATTTGGTGGAAGATCATATGTTTAGATCCATTATGCTATTCAATACCCCTCTAATCTTGAACATGAATATGTCATGTGAGTAGTTACGTTTGTTCTTGAGGACATGGGAGAAGTCTTGTTGGGGATATAACCCCACGATATAACCCGCCCATTCAGGGCTGGGTTATCCAATGGCGACCTGAAGAGCAAGACTTGGAATGGGTCGTGACGATCAAGACCTCAAGGCTTGCGGGGCGACTCACCAAGCGGGACGGCTCACGGCCCAGCACCAGAGATGGCGGCTCGTCATCAGAAGGACGCCATAGTTCTTTACTTAGTAACAAGACAAGGAAACTAACTAGGGCACGTGTTGTACTACGACCAAGCCCGGTGTGAAAGGGCATTTCCCTACTTTATGTTTTGGATGATGATGAACCCTTTGTGTCTAATCCGTGTGCTATATGTTTCAGGTTCTCGATCGCTTAAGCCTACATCGGATTGCTATTCTCTCTTGTAGGAAAAGATCGAAGACGGTGTCCCCTATGTTTTTATCTCTCTGGTCGTAGGGAACCCGTACTATCAAGAGGGAATCCTCGTTAGAAAGGACTGGGGGAATCTTTTCACGTACACCTTCATCACCCCTCCTTTGTCTTTATCAGGTGTGAGAGAGAGAGTTTTCCTTGTCTCTTCCCTTATCTATTCCTGCTCACTGTTTCTGCCCAGCGGTTGTACCGCTCTCTGGAGCGGTTGTACCGCTGGGTCTTGTCGCTCATCAGCTTTGCTCGAGCGGTTGTACCGCTGCCTCCGGGCGGTGGTACCGCCACCATGCTCTGCAAAAGCTAGGGCGGTGGTTCCGTCCATGCACCGCTCAAGTACCGCTCGCGCTTCTGTTTTGATGCGGTTCTTGGGCGGTAGTGGCCCGGTTGGTCCGGTCGTTCCTCGATGACCGGTACCACCGGTGGTCCGAGCGGTTCTTCCTCCGCTCTGAACTTAGCCGCTCAAGAGCTCAAGGCCATGTGGTTGTTCCGGCCAGGCACCGCCCAAGTGCTGGTCAAGCTCCTGTTTTGATGCGGTGGTTGTGCGGTGGCTAGGTGGTTAGTCCGGTTATTTTTCTTAGCCGGTACTATCGCCTATAGGTCCGGTTGTACCGCTTGGTAGGGTTCTGCAGATACACCGTGAGTCCCGGTTGTACCGGGACGAGGACCGGTTGTACCGCTGCAGTACAAAAAACGCAGTAACGGCTGGAATTTAGGGTTGCTATATAAGGGAGCTTCTCCCACCTACCACTCCCACCTTTGACCTCTCTCACTCCACCATTAATGCACACCAAGCTCTCTTGCCCGATCTCTCTCTCTAGCCACTCAAACTTGTTGATTTGCTAGGGATTGAAGGAGAAGACCTAGATCTACACTTCCACCAAAGGATATTTGCTTCCCCCATACTTTCTTGTGTGGATTTTGTTACTCTTGGGTGTTTGAGCACCCTAGACGGTTGAGGTCACCTCAGAGCCATATTCCATTGTGGTGAAGCTTCGTGGTTTTGTTGAGAGCCTCCAATTAAGTTGTGGAGAGAGCCCCAACCTTGTTTGTAAAGGTTCGGTCGCCGCCTTCAAGGGCACCCATAGTGGAATCACGGCATCTCGCATTGTGTGAGGGTGTGAGGAGAATACGGTGGCCCTAGTGGCTTCTTGGGGAGCATTGTACCTCCACACCGCTCCAACGGAGACGTACTTCCTCTCAAAGGGAAGGAACTTCGGCAACACATCCTCGTCTCCACCGTCTCCACTCTTGGTTATTTCGTGCCTTTACTTGAGCAAGCTTATTTGTTTCATATCTCTTGCTTGCTTGTGTTCCTATCCTTGTTGCATCATATAGGTTGCTCACCTAGTTGCATATCTAGACAACCTACTTTGATGCAAAGTTTAAATTGTTAAAGAAAAGCTAAAAATTGTTAGTTGCCTATTCACCCCCCTCTAGTCAACCATATCGATCCTTTCAATTGGTATCAGAGCCTCGTTTCTTTATTAAGGACTTTACCGTCCAAAGAGTATGGTTGATACCATAGACGGTGTGGAGGAACACTCCAGTGTGAATCCGATCTCGTCTACGGGAGATGGGGGAACTTCTGTCTCTCGTGAGGAGTTCAATGTAGCCTTAGAGACATTGAAAACCTCCATGACGACCGAAGTTGAAAGCATGTTTACTAAATTTCTTGAGGGGCTTAAACTATCCACCGCACCGTTGAAAGTGGGTGATCCCGCCAACAAGGTGTCGGATGCTATCCCCGACAAGGGGGAAGCTAGTAGTGAAAAGGCTCCTTCTTCTAGTGGCAAGAATGGCACCGGCATCTTTGCCCATGTGGAACCACCACTTGTTTATGGTGGACCGGTTCCTTCCACTCATTTGAATCATGCCGGTCCTCCCCCTAAGATTGTGAAAAATGAGGATTTTGATTCTTGGGTTTACCGCTTTAAATGTCATTTAAATCATGTGAACACTAACCTTTGGAGAATCATTGAAGAAGGTTTCTATCCACATGATCCAAGAAACTTCACTCCTCGAGAAGCCGCGGACAATCAATTCAATGAGAATGCTCTCTTCATCATTCAAGATGCAATTCCACCCGAAGACCTACCTCATCTTCGTCCCTTCGCCTTGGCCAAAGATTCATGGCATTGTGTCATGTCTCTCTACCGGGGAAGCGCAAGCATTCAACGCTCCAACTATGAAGTGGTACAAGATGAGGCCGATGAGTTTGCAATGAAGGAAGATGAAGAACCTCGTGAGCTTTATCGGAGAGTAAGCAAACTCGCGATCTCACTACGAGATAACGGGAGCAAGGACACGGATGACAATTGGATCAAGCGCAAATTCCTCAAGGCAATGATGCCCTACCACAAGGCCATGTCCTCCGTCATTCGTCAAAGACCGGACTTCCACACTTTGACCTCAAGCGAAGTGTTGGATGAGTTTGTGGCCATGAACATTTTGGACAAGACTGCCGACAATGCGGTGCTTCGTTCTCAACGGGTAAAGAAGCCTAACCTTGCTTTGAAGGCCAAGCTCACCGCGGAAGAAGAAGAGGAAAGCAACCCCGAAGATACGAAGTATGCATATCATGAACACATGGCACTTGCTTCAAGGCAATTTTGGAGCAAGAAAAACTCGAGGCCCAACTTTAGCAAAAACAACTTGAGTGGCACAAGGGGCAAGCAATGTGTAAGGACTTGCTACAACTGCGGCAACGTGAGTCATTTCATTGCGGAATGCCCGTATGAGAAGAGGGAAGACAATGGTGGCAAACTCATCCGAAAGGACAAGGCCAAGTCGTTCCCCAACAAGAACAACTTCACCAAGAAGACTCCTCCCAAGGCTTTGTTTGTGCAAGAAGAGTACAATGAGGATGATGACGATGATGAAGATGATGAGTCGGTTGCCATGGCCTCCGTTGCCATTGCAACAACGTCACGGGTGTCTCTCTTCGACTCACCCAACGAGAGCATCACCGCCAAGTGCCTCATGGATAAAGCCACCAACAAGGTAACCTCCAACATCAAAACTACCATCATTAATCATCCTTCCCCAACGGATAGCATTAATGAACTTGAGGGAGCTAATGTGAAGGCTAACGAGTTTGAGGCCTTTATGGGCAAACTCAAGGGAAAATCCAAGAAGCACTTGTGTTGCTCTCTTGGAACAACTTGGTGAGGCCAATGACATGATCGAGGCTCACGAAGACACCATCTCTAAGATGGAAGGGCATAGTCATGACTATGCCGATGAAATTTCGGATCTTTCCAATGCTCTTGAGGAAGAGCGTGGTCTTTGTTTGGCTCTTGAGGAGTCACACAACGTTGATCATGCTAAGTTAGAGAAAGATTATGATCATGTCCTCATTGTTTCTCGTGTGCTAAATTCCGAGAAGGCCAAACTCGGGGTTGATCTTGCTAGACTCAAAGAGGAGTTTGATATACTTGACAAGGCCCACAAGGCCTTGAAGGGTATTCACGCTAGTCTCAAGGAGTCTCATGATCAACTCCAAGTGAAGCTAACTAAGGAGAAAGCAACTTTTCCTCATATGGTTTTAATTGATAATGCAGATGCTACTAACCCATGTTGTGAGCATATACATCTTGTTGAGGAAAATGCTAAGTTGAAGGAGCAACTTGAGAGAGGTCTTGCGACTTGCATACAAGGCAAGAAGAACCTCAACGATCTCTTGATCAACCAAAAGGGAGGTGTGGCCAAGGAAGGGGTTGGGCACGTGCCCGACTCCAAGAACAAGAAGAAGAATGACAAGACCAAACGACCTCATCCCCTCATGCAAACCTTTGTGAGGGAGGGAGAGAGTGTCCCCGGGGAGAAGAAGAACAATGTCAAGAAGGGCAATGTCACTCCTCCCAACAAAGCCGGCGATTTTAATCCTTCTTATGTGTTATGCCGTGCTAGTGATGGGCATGTTTATGCCAAATTTGTTGGTTCTCTTCATGAGTACATTGAATGGTCTATTTGGGTTCCTAAGACCCTTGTTACTAACATCAAAGGACCCATTACAAAATGGGTACCTAAAACCAAGCATTGATCTCTTGTAGGTGTTTGCTTCCGGTGGTGGATCATGGTTGCTCGATAGCGGAGCCACAAATCATATGACCGGAAGCAAGGACTTGGTGGTGGACGTGCACAAAGTTCCATCTATGCCCACCAATGTCGAGTGGGGTGACGCCTCATCCTCTAAGGTATTGGGACTTGGCAAGGTGGTCATCTCTCATGATCTCACGATCGAGAAGGTCATGCTTGTTGAGTCCCTTGCATACAATTTACTTTCCGTTTGTCAACTTGCAATCATGGGCTTTGCCACTTTCTTTGATACCGATACCTTGGCCCTCTTGTGGATCAAGACTCTTAAAGTAGCTTTTGTTGGGCATGTCGAGAACGGTCTATATGTGATTAACTTTTCGGAGCGACCCACTAAGACCGCGACATGCCTAATGGCTAAAGTTGATGTGGGATGGCTTTGGCATCGCCGTTTAGCCCATGTCAATATGAGATCTTTGCAAAGTCTTCTCAAGGGGGACCATGTCCGTGGACTAACGAATGTTAGTTTTGTTAAAGATCGTGCTTGCAGTGCATGTATCGAAGGAAAGCTACATGAGAAGGCTCACCCTCCCACGACTATCATTTATTCAAAGAGGCCCTTGGAGCTCCTTCACATGGATCTTTTTGGGCCCCCATCCTTCAATAGTCTTGGAGGTAGGAAGTATTGCTTGGTGATTTGGACGACTACTCAAGGTACACGTGGGTGTATTTCTTCAAGAGGAAGAGTGAGACCCAACAAATCGTCATTGACTTTGCAAATGAAGCACAACGTCAACACAATGCAAAGATCTTGACAATAAGAAGTCACAACGGCACCGAGTTCAAGAACTACACCTTGGATGAGTTTCTTAGTGATGAGGGAATCAAGCATCAATATTCCGCACCATACACCCCTCAACAAAACGGTGTTGCGGAGAGGAAGAACCGGACGTTGATGGATGCGGCAAGGACCATGATGGTGGAGTTCAACTCTCCGTACAACTTTTGGGCCGAAGCCATCAACACCGCGTGTCATGCATCCAATCGGCTCTACCTCCGCAAGGGCTTGAACAAGACTCCATATGAGATACTCACCGGTAACAAGCCCTACCTCAAGTACTTCCGGGTATTCGGGTGTAAGTGTTTCATTCTCAAGAAAGGTGTTCGGTTGTCTAAATTTGAGGCTAGAGCTTATGAGGGCATATTTGTTGGTTATGCTACAAACTCTCATGCTTACCGTGTCCTCAATAAATCCACGGGACTTATTGAGGAAACGTGTAACGTGGAGTTTGATGAGAATAACGGCTCCCAAGTGGAGCAAAGTGGCACTTGTGATGTAGGTGATGAAATTCCTCCTCAAGACATAAGAAGAATGGGTGTTGGTTTCATTCTACCCATTGAGGAACCCCTTGTGGCCGAAGGAGAAGGACAATGCTCCACTCAAGTGGAGCCATCACCAATCCAAGGCCCACATGCTTCCGAAGAACAAAGTGAAGGCCCTCAACCTCATGGACAAGACCAAGGGCAAGATCATACTCAAGACGGTGTTGACACACCAAGTGATGCCCAAGGTCAAGTTCTCTCCCCCGAGCAAGTTGAAGATCAAGAACAAGTTCATGACGGCGCTCAAGATGATCAAGTAACCGCTCCTCAACTCACCACCGAGGAGGAATTAGAGCGTCGTGCCGCCAAGGTTGCTTCCAAGCTCTCCACCAAGGATCATCTCATGACGAATGTGCTTGGAAGCTTAAGAAAGGGGGTAAGCACTTGTAGACAATTAGCAAATTATTGTGAGCATCACGTGTTTGTCTCTTGTGTGGAACCCCACAAGGTCTATGAGGCGCTAGAAGATCCGGATTGGCTCAATGCCATGCACGAAGAACTCAACAACTTCGAGCGCAACAAAGTGTGGAGATTGGTGCCAAGGCCAACGGGGAACCACAATGTCATTGGAACCAAGTGGATATTCAAGAACAAGCAAGATGCCCATGGGATTATCATTCGCAACAAGGCTCGTTTGGTAGCACAAGGCTACTCCCAAGTCGAGGGTATCGACTACGGTGAAACCTTTGCTCCCGTTGCTCGTCTTGAATCCATTCGCATGTTGATTGCATATGCTTCTCATCATAACTTTAAGTTACAACAAATGGATGTGAAGAGTGATTTCCTTAATGGTCCCATTAATGAATTGGTTTACGTCAAGCAACCCCCCGGGTTCGAGGATCCCTACTTTCCCGATCATGTGTATCAACTCGATAAGGCACTCTATGGTCTTAAACAAGCCCCACGTGCGTGGTATGACCACTGTCGGCGTTCTGGGAATGGGGGTCCCCAGACTTGCCTGCCTGCGGCCTGCGGCGTGGCTCAAAAGGGGGCCCAGCACGGCCCATCTTCACCAACACAAACTCAAGACCCTCGCGAGGGGCCAAGCCTCGCGGGGTGGACGACGCGGAGCCTCCTCAGGCACGGCCTCGTCAGGCTAGCTCACGAGGAGGCGAAGAGATCAAGGCGGGGTACCTCACGAGGTGCCCGTGACGCAAGCCATGACGACTCAGGGCGCCAGGCGGGTGCCAGCCCGCGCAACGTCCTCCTTTCCTCTTTGGTGCAAAGGGGGCAAGCGCAGCCGCGGAGTACCGAGGCATCAGGCAAAGGTTGCCGTTTCGGTGCAACGAGACCAAGACCAGGAGGACTACGAGACGGAGGTCACCGTGGAGCCCAAGATGGCGTCATCACCAGAGCTTTGCACAGGCGAAGACTACTTTTGTCAGGATAGCTGATACTTGCTGTCCCCCTTCAAATTAGCCCGCCATTGTTGGCTTCCTTCCCGCTCAATATTTGGGAAGAGGACCAGGGCCTCTATAAATAGGACCAGCCACCCACGTAGCAAGGGGGTGGGTTCGGTCGCGTCGAAGTGTCTCTAGGGGTCGACTGGTTAGAAAGAGAGAGAGAAAGGTGGCTGAACTCCTCCCAGCAGTTCATTGCCCCAGCCAAGAGCAGACCCTCGCGAGGCTGTTCTTCCTTGTACTGTTCATCATCATCAGCCCAAGAGGCAATCCACCCACCACAAACTGGAGTAGGGTATTACACCACAACGGTGGCCCGAACCAGTATAAACCCTGTGTCTCTTGTGCTGTTCTTCCCGTAGTTCTGATCCTAGCATGGCGAAGGGGTGCAGGTAGGTAGAAGGTGAAATCTTCGCGCGCACCCTAGTGTTCGAACCTCAAGGGTCTGCCGGAACCCGAAATCCGACATTTGGCGCGCCAGGTAGGGGTGTGCCGGAATTCGTCTTCCACCGCTCCGTGCCCCGTCGTGTTGTCATCACCATGCCCGGCGACCAGGAGGGCAACCCAGACACATGGGCTGCATGGCCCGCCCGCGCAGAGCCGCTCGCCTCGGGCGACCCCGTGCCCCAGGCAGCTCGCGGTCCGCAGGGCGCTGCGGGCCGCGGGTGACGCGGACAGGCTTCGACAGCTCTTACACCGCGGCAGGCGCGGTCGGCAGCAAGGGCCTCCAATCACGCCACGGCCACGACACCGTACACCCGCCGGGAGCAGGCGAACTCGAGGGCCGCGCTCACGGTGGCCCGAGAGCTGCTGCAGTGCAGACTGCTGGAGGGCGGCCACGACGTGCTGCTGGAGCGAGTGGGAGAGCTCCTGGGTTTCGCCGCCTCGGGGGCTCACCCCTTCTCCACCCAGCTCACATCTCAAGCCCAGGGCGACCCGCGCGGGGGCTCCACGCGCGCCCGCGGGCTCCAAGGCTACTCCGACGCCAGCGAAGCTGTCAGCGCCGGACTGGCGGCGGCGCTGCCCCCGCCCCCGGTCCGCGAAGAAGAAGGACTCAACGCGACCCGTGGCCCCAGTGTGCGGCCGCGCTGCCATCCCACGGTGGGCGCGTCAGGCAGGACCACGTGGCATGCGGGGCATTACGGCGTGGCATTCGGGATGACGGCGCCGGAGGAATACGTGCCCTCATGATGGACCAAGGACACCCTCACGAGAACGGACAAGGCTCGCTCCTCAGCCCAAGCTGGGGGGACGAGGCACCAGAAGCTGAGCCTTTCCAGGAGCCCCGGGACGGTCCCACTGGCCACGCGGGAGGCAACGATTATCGGGTACCGCTGATTCTTCAGGAGCAGGTATACGCTAACCATGGGTCGCAGGAGGTGTAGGTCGCTGCAGCGAGCAGCTGCCCCGCTCCCACAGTCTCCTACCCCTCGGGAGGAGGGCGCAGGGGGCTGCAGGAGAGGGGCAGGGATCCGACATCACCACCGCGGCGTTCTCAAGAGGTAGGCCCTCCGCTGGGGAGGTGCCCCAGGGCCTGCCCCCGGCGGAGGACCCTGGTCGTCGGGGGAACCGGTGGCGACCGCTCTACCCCATCGGGCGGCGTCCTAATTTCCGGTCGTTGCTGATGGCACTAGAGTGTGGCGCAAGGCGGGGCCCTCATCTGATGATATGAAGCAAGGCCAGTACCTGTGAAGAAGGCCCAGTGCCTGTGAAGCTCGCTGCCCCGTGACACTCTCACGTAATAATGAGTGGGGCTGTACACGCCCCGGAGTCTCAGGGGTGCCGGCCTCAGGCCCTGGGGCTCCCTCCCACGCCCAGTGGCAGCACTTAGCTCCGCGCTGGTGAGAAGACGTCCAAGACTAGACTAGATGCCGGACGCGGCATTTTGTTTGCTTTTGTTGACTTTTCCCTTTGGTTGTCGCTTTCCCCGCTGGTTTCAAGTTGGATTTGAATTTGAGATTTGCGTGTGTTCGGGGAAGGGGTGCTTAGTCTCGTTCGAGCAATTTCTCGCGTTTCGGTTACTACTTCGCCTCAGCTGCCTCCCCTCGTGAGCCCTTCGTGAGCCGGGTCAGGCCTAGCTTGCGCGCAGCCCAGACTTCCGTCGCCGCGTCCTCTCAGGAGGGCGTCTTACTGCAGGTCCAACGGATTCAATCAGGAAACACTCAGGGCACCATAGCCTCCTACGGGCTGCCCCAGGGCCAGCACGGGACAAAGATAAATTAGCCGACCAACGTGTTGCTTAAGCCAACCACCTGGCGCGGGCGCATGGGTAATGTAGCTCCTACTGATACGACAAACACAAGTTTTACATGAGGGGCTCCCCCTCCAAAATGCTCTCACAGCTATCAGGCCAAAACCTGAGTTCTATTCATGCAGGGTAAGCAGGAACGAAGCACAATCAGTCGGATGAATCTCCCAATGCGTCCTCAGGAGCACCACCGGGGCCGTTGCTGGCGTCACTGAACTCGCCATCGCTGTCCGCGTTGCCACCGGCGGCGTCAGGACCGCCCATCACGCCGCCCTCGTCGGCCGCCACGATCGCGTCGTCGTTGTCCGAGGCGAAGGCCCTGATAAGAGCCTCCACATTGTCTTCCACCCAGTGCGCCAGCTCGCCTCGGACGGCTGAGGGACCAGGACGATGGCGGCGTAGAAATCGAAGTGGGGATCCATGCTCCGGAGATGGCTGAAGACGCGAGAAAAGGCGCGCCTGAGCAGGGCGCGGCTCCTCTCCTCCACCAACCTGTCAGCCCTGATCGACCACGCCTCCAGCTGCGTCACCATGTCAGTGAATAATTGAAGATTGCCCGCGTAGTTGACCGCGTGCGGCTCACCGACGGTCTCCTCACAGATGTTGCCCAAGGCCGCGTTGGCCCTCTCCCGGAGCGTGGTGAGCATGGGGTCGTGCTCATGCTCCAGGAGCCGCCGCTGACGTATCTCATCCGCATTCTGGCGCGCGACGGCCTCAGCCTCCTCCACCCGCTGGCGAAGAAGGAGCACCTCGGCCTGGGAGGTGGTTAGCTCACCTTGCACCACCACAAGGGCGGCCCGGGAAGCATCGGCCCGCCGCGTCACCTCCTCCAGCTTGGCCCTCAGGGCAGCAGTCCTGCCTTCGGCTTCGGCCCGGATCAACCCCAGCTTCTCCTCGAACTCGTGCTCGAGGTTCAAATGCGCCATCGCCACCCGACGTCCGACCTCCTCCAGGACACGGGCTTCCTGTGCAGCGACATCGTCCTCCGCCTGCGTCACCAAGCGCTCCCTCGTCTCCAGACGCTCATACTCGCGGGTACGTTCGGCGGCTTCCAGCGTCAGCGCCTCCTCACGCTTTTGGAGCTCCGCCGAGTCGCCAGAGGCCACCCTTATCGACGCGAGGGCTGCCTCGCGCAGCTCCACCTGCTCCTCCAGCGAGTGGCACCAGGCCAGGAGCTCCCGAGCCCGCTCCTCCGCAGCCATTCGTCGCCGGTCAGTCTCCCGAGCTTCCTCAACAGCCCGAGACAGGGCCTCTCTAGAGGCCACCAACGACGCCATGGCCTCCGCTTCATCAAGGTCGCCCTGACGGCGCGCAAGGGCGATGGCGCCCTCCATCTCGCGCCTCTCTGCAGCCAGGCGCAGGCCCTTGGCCTCAAGGCGCGCGTCTTCATCAGCAAGCTCCTCGCCAAGCAGGCTCACTGCGTCAGTCGCCCTTCGAAGGAATCCTTGGGGTAGAGCGCGACGCTCCCGAGCACGCTCAAGCACGTCTTCCACACCATCATCTGCCCCAAGGAAGCGCCGGGGGCTGCAAGTCAGCCCCCCCTACGGGCTGGGGGCTGGGGGCTGGCACCCTCGCGACGGCGGCATGCCGCATCAGAAGCCCGGCCTGGGGCCATCCCGAACCCGGGAGAAGAGCGCAGGAGGCGCCTCAGCCAATCGCAGTCTACAACCAGGCGGGAATCCCACGGCAGGCTGGCTACGCCACGAGAAGGCTCGCGAAGGAGGATCGCGAGGTGCGCAGGGCCATGATACGCCTCGGGATGGTTCACCTCTTCGATCACCCTCACCACAAGGGTTCCGCTGCTCGGAGCGCTCGAGGACAGTGGAGGGGGCGAAGCCAAGGGGGACGGCTCCTCAGCCATCTCAGCAAGCTCGGCTAGAAGGGGCCTGCAGAGCAAGGGTCAGTAAGAGCAACAGAAGGATTAGGAGCAGGGAAAGGAGAAGGCTTACTCATCAGTGGCGAAGTACTTTCTGCGCTTCAGCAAGCGACAAGGGCGATCGTTGCCCAGGGCCTCCCTTTTCTTCCGGAGAGCCCCAAAGTCCACGCGGAAGCGGCCTAGGAGTCGGGCGTAGTGATCGACCTGCGACGAAGATGGAGCGTCAAGACGATCAGCGTCAGGGGCGCCTGCCTGATGTGCGCCGCCAATCGCCTCCCCAAGAGAAGCAGCTAGAGCCTTAGGGGCCCCAGTCGCAGGCGCAGAGGGCAGCTGTTTGTCACCCTTAGCCTCGGCGGTGCGGGCCCTGATAACTGCTTCCTCATGAGCCTCGCCCGGCACTGTCACCACGCCGGAAGCCCCCTCGGCTCTGGCGCCTCGTGCCTCCCTGCTCCGCCACTCGAGGACGAGTCGCCTAGGCCGATTGGAAGGGCAGTCACCATCACTGGATTCTCACGAGGTCCCTGGAGGCCGGCAGGGCGCAGCCCCCACTCATCAAAGGCAGGCATCTGCTTCACAAAGTCGACCCTGCTCTGGCAGAGGTACAGCAAGGCCCCTCCCTGCCGGACGCTGCCGGGGTTGGGGTCCCCAGCCAGGGTCAAGAGCGCCGTCTTCAGCACCTCAGGAGCCAGGTCCTCCTCCTGGAGCCTCATACTATGCTCGCGCCCGCGGAAGGCCCACATCCGGCGAGAGTGGCGTTGAAGAGGAGCAACACGGCATAGCAGAAACTCCTTCACCACCTTGGGCGCTGTCACGCCAAGCGACCTCAAGAGCACGAAGCGGCGCCAGACGAATACGAGCCGGGGGCTCTCGAGCGTCTCCCGGCCCTAGCCTGAATTGGGGACAGCAGGCGAGGTCGGCTCCGATAGCAGGGGGCTGGGCATCCCTGCGTCCACATACAGCCACCGCTCGCGGAACCCAAACGCGGGCAGGGGGAGCTTGAAGTCAATCCCAGAGGCCGCAGTCTCAGACGCGGCAACGAAGCTCACGCATGCCCAGCATTGGGTAGGGTCGACAAGATGCAGCGAGAAGAAGTGCCGCAGCAAGGCAACCGAAAGAGGGATGCCCACCATGGCTTCGCAAACAAAGGCGAAGATCGAAAGGAGGGTGATGGATTCAGGACTCAGATGCATCATGTGGATCTGATAGTGGGAGAGCACGACATTGAAGAAATCAGAAAAGGGGGGAACCAGACCAGCCCACAGGGTGTCGGCAAAATATGGGACCTCGGTAGCTATCCTGTCGATGGAGAAGTGGGACGCGGGCCAGGCCGCCGTCCTCCCGCATTCATTGAAGATGGTGGCCAGAGCCAAGCTGACCTTGCCCAAGCCCTCGGCGGGGGCCGCCAACGCCGGCGGGCAAGGCGGAGATGCGGGTTCCTTCCCTCTTCCCTTCTTTGTCGGGGCCATGGCGATAGGAAGGGGGGGGGGAGGATTCGAGATTGAATTGAAAACAGAAACCAGGGTTCGAGCGGAGGAAGGACAGGGGGCGCTCGAGCGATAAAAGGGGAACGGCTGTGTACGACTATGGGTCCGCCTAGCATGGCGCAAGATAAGGAGGGCGTGGGGGAACAGTGCCGCCCACGTCCAATCAACCGCCGTGCGGCGCCTAAGGCCGCAGGCTGTTAGGGCCCGCGGCGCTTTGCTCTTGCCCTTCCGCCTCCCTACACGGCCAAGTCCGGGCGTGCCTTGGGCCCGGGGGCTACTGTCGGCGTTTTGGGAACGGGGGTCCCCAGACTTGCCTGCCTGCGGCCTGCGGCGTGGCTCAAAAGGGGGCCCAGCACGGCCCATCTTCACCAACACAAACTCAAGACCCTCGCGAGGGGCCAAGCCTCGCGGGGCGGACGACGCGGAGCCTCCTCAGGCACGGCCTCGTCAGGCTGGCTCACGAGGAGGCGAAGAGATCAAGGCGGGGTACCTCGCGAGGTGCCCGTGACGCAAGCCATGACGACTCAGGGCGCCAGGCGGGTGCCAGCCCGCGCAGCGTCCTCCTTTCCTCTTTGGTGCAAAGGGGGCAAGCGCAGCCGCAGAGTACTGAGGCATCAGGCAAAGGTTGCCGTTTCGGTGCAACGAGACCAAGACTAGGAGGACTACGAGAAGGAGGTCACCGTGGAGCCCAAGACGGCGTCATCACCAGAGCTTTGCACAGGCGAAGACTACTTTTGTCAGGATAGCTGATACTTGCTGTCCCCCTTCAAATTAGCCCGTCATTGTTGGCTCCCTTCCCGCTCAATATTTGGGAAGAGGACCAGGGCCTCTATAAATAGGACCAGCCACCCACGTAGCAAGGGGGTGGGTTCGGTCGCGTCGAAGTGTCTCTAGGGGTCGACTGGTTAGAAAGAGAGAGAGAAAGGTGGCTGAACTCCTCCCAGCAGTTCATTGCCCCAGCCAAGAGCAGACCCTCGCGAGGCTGTTCTTCCTTGTACTGTTCATCATCATCAGCCTAAGAGGCAATCCACCCACCACAAACTGGAGTAGGGTATTACACCACAACGGTGGCCCAAACCAGTATAAACCCTGTGTCTCTTGTGCCGTTCTTCCCGTAGTTCTGATCCTAGCATGGCGGAGGGGTGCAGGTAGGTAGAAGGTGAAATCTCCGCGCGCACCCCTGTGTTCGAACCTCAAGGGTCTGCCGGAACCCGAAATCCGACAACCACCTTACCGAGTTGTTACAAGACCGTGGTTTTGAAGTTGGGCTAATCGACCCCACTCTTTTTACTAAGAAGGTGAAAGGGGAGTTGTTTGTGTGCCAATTATATGTTGATGACATTATCTTTGGTTCTCCTAACAAAGCTTTCAATGAGGAATTTGCCGCTCTCATGACCTCAAAGTTCGAGATGTCCTCCATGGGAGAGTTGAAGTTCTTTCTAGGGTTCGAAGTGAAGCAAAGAAGAGAAGGAACCTTCATCAATCAATCCAAATACACTCAAGACATGCTCAAGAGATTCAAGCTAAGTGACGTCAAGCCGGCTTCCACTCCAATGCCCACCAAGTGCCAACTTGACTTAGATCCCAATGGTAAAGTGGTGGATCAAAAGGTATATCGTTCCATGATTGGATCCTTCCTTTACCTTTGTGCATCTAGACCGGACATCATGTTGAGTGTGGGAATTTGTGCACGGTTTCAAGCCGCACCTAAGGAAAGTCACTATGTGGCGGTCAAACGAATCTTTCGATATTTGGCTCATACCCCAAACTTTGGCTTATGGTACCCAAGAGGATCAAACTTCAAGCTTGTAGGGTACTCGAATTCCGATTGGGCGGGAGACAAAGTGGATAGGAAGTCCACTTCCGGAGGGTGCCAATTCCTTGGTTGCTCTTTGGTAAGTTGGTCTTCCAAAAAGCAAAGTTGTGTGTCTCTCTCGTCCACCGAAGCGGAGTATGTAGCGGCCGGTAGTTGTTGTGCACAACTCTTATGGATGAGGCAAACTTTAAAGGATTACGGTGTCACTTGTGACAAAGTGCCTCTTTGGTGTGACAATGAAAGTGCCATCAAGATCTCTCTCAACCCGGTGCAACACTTCAAGAAGAAGCATATTGAGATCCGGTATCACTTCATCCGGGATCACATTAGGCGAGGAGAGATCGAGCTCAACTACGTCAACACTCATGATAACCTTGCAGACATCTTCATGAAGCCCTTGGATGAAGCAAGATTTCGCGAGTTAAGGCATGAGCTAAATATCATCGATTCGAGCAATGTTGCTTGAACCCTTGCACACCCCACCATACTCAACGTGTTGTCCTATTTAGATGCAGGCATGGACATAGGGGGAGTGATGTTCTCTCAATGAACTCTCCCTCCCCCCATTATGCATAAATCAATAAAGTCTTTCACATTAGCCATGTTTGATGGTACTTGTGCTTCAAAGACGAGTTTTGGTCATGGACCCAAGGATAATTCTTCGCGTTGCCATACCAATTGACTCAAACATAGGTGGCCTCGGCCACCGTCCTCTCTTCAGGAGGTTGGAGTTAGCCTTGTTGTTCTCGTGGTGTTTTCTCTTTGTGCTGTCTTTGCTTTTTGTGTTGGGTTCTCCTAGGGTGTTGCTTCTCTCCTGTTTGTGCCCCTTCCTCCTCCCTTCAGATTGCACTCATTTGATCTTGGCTTGGGCATAGGTGGTCGGGCGGTACAACCGGTATCACGGGCGGTTCTACCGCTGGTACCGGGTTGTGCCGTCCCGTTGGGTCTCCGTTCTGTGCTTGGGCGGTTCCACCGCTCAAACCCACGGTAACCTACGTCCGGTACTACCGGTTGACGTCAAGCGGTACTACCGCTGCCTCCCTGGCACCGGAAGTACTGTCTCTAACCACCGGTCTGTACCTGACGAGCGGTACAACCGCTCCCCTAAGCGGTTCTACTGGGGCGTGTCTACGGGCCTATATATACCCGACGGGGCTGAAGGGTTGTCTTTTTCCCTTCGTCCTCGTTCCTCTTCTCTTGCCCTAGCCGCCGGCCATCTCTACCCCTGCCCCGGAGTGCGTCTCGCGCTTCGGATCCTTGGCTCTCCATGGATTCTCTCCGTGGAGGCCTCCCGATCTCTTCTCATGGATGGTGGTAATGCCTCGTGTTCTTTACTTCTAGTTCTTTCTAGGCTTCTTCCTTGTCTAGGGCATTACTCAAAGTTCCGCGTTTAGTGTTCGATCTTTGGTTTAGAAGAGATCCTTGTTAGCCTCCTGTCTTGTTTGCAGCACTTAGAATTTGGAATATTACTTGTGTGATTCGTATGCCTCGGTTAGATTTATCTTCCCTGGTAGTGCCACTGTCAGCGGTTCTACCGCCCCTGCGGGCGGTACAACCGCTAGAGCGATACTACCGGCGGAAGATCCGGTATAACCGGAGTATATCAACCACAAAGCACTGTTCTATCTTCTCTGTTGTTGCAACTTGTTCCTTTTCTGCTAGTGGGTGCAATCCTCTCATCCTTGTTGGGTTTTTGTGTGTTCTTTTCGTGTGTGTGTTCAGGTGGCTCTAGTTCTCACTCTGCTCCTCGCAAGACCAAGAAGAGGGCACGAAGGACCTTGCGCCCGGTTGTGTCTGATGATGAAGAAGAAGTTGTGATTCCCACGAAGCCCACTCACCGTGAAAAGTCTGCAGCTGCTAAGCAACGTGTGGTTATGCCGTTGCATCGTTGGAAAGCCAAGGATTGGGAAGCCTTCCGATCAAAGAATCCGTATGAGGTTCCTATTGCTCCCCGGTGGACCACTGTTCAGTTCCGGAATGAGATGCAAGTGCGGATTGTTCATGAACTCTTTGAGCACAACAAGAACAGATATGCCAAGCAGTGGACAATTGATCTTGACCATTGGAGAAACAACTTGGAGTATTTTGGTGAGGCGCTAGCTCTCTGCGAGGAGTTTGATCTTGTCAAGCTCATGTCAGTCAACTGTGACTTTGATGTTCAACTCATCCATCAGTTCTATGCCACGGTTCATTTTGGGGAAGATGATGTGCGCACTCTCACCTTCATGTGTCGCGATGAATTGTTTCATGTTCCCTGGAGGGCCTTCTGCAATGCTATTGGGTACGAGGATACCGGTCTGGAAGGAAGGGGTGGCATTCGTCCTCATGATTTTCCTGAGTCCATGCTTAAGGAGAAGCTTGCCCCTCTGTACATTCGGGGCCGTGGCATTATTGGAGAATCCAAGGATTTGGAGAAGGTCTATGACATCATGCACCGAGTGTTCCGCAATGTGCTCTTGCCCAAGATGGGCAATCAAGATGAGATTCATGGCTATCTGGTTGATTTGATGGTTGCTATGAAGACCATGGTGGGGACAGGGGCAGCGTTTGATGTGTCAAATTGGATGTGGCATGAGATGTACAACATGGTCATCTACCGTAAAGTCCCAATCTACGCCCCATTTGTCATGTGCTTTCTGAACTCTGTGTGGGCTGTTCGTCGTCCTGGAGAGCTCCTCACTTCTCCAGACAACCTCACTGTTCATGAGGTCAAGCTCCTTAAGAAGAAGAAGCATGCCGAGCCTCGCTTCCCTGAAAATGCTCCTGAGGATGTCTATGCTACTTCTGACGATGAGGACTTTGAGCTGGAGCCAGGGGCCAAGCCTTCGTGGGTGGCCAAACTTACTGCCAAGGTCAAGAAGACCTTTTGTCTCCAGGCTGACATCCAGAAGAGGATGTATGAGGCACATGTCAATGAGAAGCTTGCACGGCGTCGCCAAATTGCAATGATGAAGCACCTCAACATACCGGTTCAGATTGGCTCTGAGAAGAGCATCACCCCAGAGGAGCGTTGGATCTCTACCCATAGCACCTGGACTGATGATGAAGCCCCTCACCAGCCATCCTCCTCGCTTGCAGTAGCTGACAATGCCATGGAGGAATCTAATCACGACGACGATGACGACTCTGATGATGAGGATCCAGATGCGACCGAGGAGTCAGAGGAGGACGCCTGAGCTTTGGGACGCTAGCTTCGCTCTTTTCTTTTTTGGTGTCTTGATGCCAAAGGGGGAGAGGGTTCTATAGGTCTCGGGGTCTTGCTTTGGGTTTTGTTTTTTCTCGTGTTTAGTGTTGGTCTTTGTTCGTGGACTTGTTTCGTTCCTTGCTGTGTGAGAGACTTATGTTACTCCTTTTACCTTTCCGTTCTTCGGTCATTATCGTTATTATTACCTCTAAGTATTATATTGTCTCTCCTTTTCGTGCTCAGAGTGGTGAGTCTATAAAATCTAGGGGGAGTCTAGTCCTGAAAGTGTGCCCATGCTTTCTAACAGCTAGTTCCTGTTGGGGTACACATTCAGGGGGAGTTCTGTCTAGATTTCATTGACTTATCTCTTGCAAATCGTGTTGTTGTCATCATCCACCAAAAAGGGGGAGATTGAAAGGGCATTTCCCTACCTTATGTTTTGGATGATGATGACAACCCTTTGTGGTCTAATCGTGTGCTATATGTTTCAGGTTCTCGATGCTTAAGCCTACATCGGATTGCTATTCTCTCTTGTAGGAAAAGATCGAAGACGGTGTCCCCTATGTTTTTATCTCTTTGGTCGTAGGGAACCCGTACTATCAAGAGGGAATCCTCGTTAGAAAGGACTGGGGGAATCTTTTCACGTACACCTTCATCACCCCTCCTTTGTCTTTATCAGGTGTGAGAGAGAGAGAGTTTTCCTTGTATCTTCCCTTATCTATTCCTGCTCACTGTTTCTGCCCAGCAGTTGTACCGCTCTCTGGAGCGGTTGTACCGCTGGATCTTGTCGCTCATCAGCTTTGCTCGAGCGGTTGTACCGCTGCCTCCGGGCGGTGGTACCGCCACCAGGCTCTGAAAAAGCTAGGACGGTGGTTCCGGCCACACACCGCTCAAGTACCGCTCGCGCTTCTGGTTTGATGCGGTTCTTGGGCGGTAGTGGCCCGGTTGGTCCGGTCGTTCCTCAATGACCGGTACCACCGGTGTTCCGAGCGGTTCTTCCGCTCTGAACTTAGCCGCTCAAGAGCTCAAGGCCATGTGGTTGTTCCGGCCAGGCACCGCCCAAGTGCCAGTCAAGCTCCTGTTTTGATGCGGTGGTTGTGCGGTGGCTAGGTGGTTAGTCCGGTTATTTTTCTTAGCCGGTACTATCGCCTATAGGTCCGGTTGTACCGCTTGGTAGGGTTCTGCAGATACACCGTGAGTCCCGGTTGTACCGGGACGAGGACCGGTTGTACCGCTGCAGTACAAAAAACGCAGTAACGGCTGGAATTTAGGGTTGCTATATAAGGGAGCTTCTCCCACCTACCACTCCCACCTTTGACCTCTCTCACTCCACCATTAATGCACACCAAGCTCTCTTGCCCGATCTCTCTCTCTAGCCACTCAAACTTGTTGATTTGCTAGGGATTGAAGGAGGAGACCTAGATCTACACTTCCACCAAAGGATATTTGCTTCCCCCATACTTTCTTGTGTGGATTTTGTTACTCTTGGGTGTTTGAGCACCCTAGACGGTTGAGGTCACCTCGAAGCCATATTCCATTGTGGTGAAGCTTCGTGGTTTTGTTGGGAGCCTCCAATTAAGTTGTGGAGAGAGCCCCAACCTTGTTTGTAAAGGTTCGGTTGCCGCCTTTAAGGGCACCCATAGTGGAATCACGGCATCTCGCATTGTGTGAGGGCGTGAGGAGAATACGGTGGCCCTAGTGGCTTCTTGGGGAGCATTGTGCCTCCACACCGCTCCAACGGAGACGTACTTCCTCTCAAAGGGAAGGAACTTCGGCAACACATCCTCGTCTCCACCGTCTCCACTCTTGGTTATCTCGTGCCTTTACTTGAGCAAGCTTATTTGTTTCATATCTCTTGCTTGCTTGTGTTCCTATCCTTGTTGCATCATATAGGTTGCTCACCTAGTTGCATATCTAGACAACCTACTTTGATGCAAAGTTTAAATTGTTAAAGAAAAGCTAAAAATTGTTAGTTGCCTATTCACCCCCCCTCTAGTCAACCATATAGATCCTTTCACCCGGGGCCTCCACTTGTATATAAAGGGGAGCCCCAAGGGCAAAAAAAGACTAAGTTATAAGCTCTCGAGTACTAGGTTAGCCAAGTCGCACCCTTGTAATCGAGATCATCATCATCAATAGCAATCAAGCAGTAGTAGGCCTTTACCTCCACCGTGAGGGGCCGAATCTGGGTAAACCCTTGTCTCTCAATTCTGATCAACCCCGTTCAAGCTACTACTTAGCGGCGATGGCCTCATGACTAAGTACTTTCATGAGGACATCTGCCGTGACAAAACCACAACAGTTGGCGCCCACCATGGGGCTATCGCTCGGTGGTGTTGAGTTCTTGAAGGAAGCTCTCCCAGGGATCGAGGGCTATGCGATCAGCCGCATGACCAAGAGTCGCCGCGGCATGCTCTATTTAGAAGATTCAGGCTCGGGCCCCGAGGCCGACTCCATCAAGTACGCATGAACAAGAGTCACCGTGACAGGCTCTACCTCGACGATTCAGGCTGGGGCCCCGAGGCCGACTCAATCGAGCACGGGTACCGGGTCCCCTTCGGCAAGATCCATGTCTTCATTGGCAAGATCGGTGAATCAGCACCCTAGCCGGACATCTGCACCGACATCGTTGAGCCGGCTCGGCGGGCGCAACCCGCCCGGGTTCAACCCGATCGGAACCATGTCTTCATTGGCTTCACCCAGGGCGTCGATCTCGCGGATAACTCCGTGTCTGGCGGCGACACCTGGTCTATTCTGATGGCGAGTCATCGCTTGGAGATACAGAGCCAATCCTCCTACTGCATGACTGATGGCTTGGGGGCTACTCAAACAATGAGCCAGCCCTGGTCGACCATGAGCCGCCCCGCTGGACCGCCGTCTTCATGGCAGGCACTGCATCGGCCCTTGACTCCACTACTGCGAGCACCGTAAATTGGAAAGGCATATTAACACAAATTTGTTGTGAATTGGATTCAAACTAGTACATAAAACATACTTAAACCACATTTGGTGCAAATTCTAAATATTTTACATAAATTTAAACGAAATTCAAAATTCTAGCTAGAAATTTAAACCTAGTCGGATTCTTCCGCCAGCTCCTTCCACTCCCTTTTGCTCAAACCTCCAATCATTGGGCCAGGGGTGTCCATGTTGCCGTCACGGAAAGAGGAGACGTCGTCGCATGGATCCGCCGGCCAAGTGCTTCGGATGGGCGGCGGGGAGTAGCGGCAGCCGGATCCAACCATCGTTGCCGGCACGCGGGCGGTAGAGTGTGACGTGGGAGGGGATTGGGTAGCGTGGGTTGCGATTTGCGGTGAGGCGGGTGAAGAGATGAGATGGTTTACTTGGTGACTAAGAGGGCAAGTATTTTTACCCCTCGACGGCTGCTCGGAGTAAAAAAAGGTTTTAGAGGATCGGCTAGGTTTGATTTAGAGAAGTAAATCTAATTTTTTTTACTCCTCTAACCGGCTTTAGGGGGTCGGTTGGAGATGCCCTTAGTTTGTTGGCATCTCCCCCTCTACTGACCTGTTAGTGTGGCCATCCGTTGATAGAAGTATTAGTCTTCGGACAACCCCCACCACATTTACACATCCCATCCTTTCGAGTCATGACTAGGGACATTAGAGTAGTGCCATACAACTCGAAGCATCACAAACGAATCACGTATTTAGAGCAACTCCAATGGTGCGAACCATTTCGTCCGCGGCCGTCCGTTTGGGTTGGCGCGGACAAAAAAGCCGGTCCAATGCGCCGAACTAAATGGACGCATGTTGAAAGTGCATTATATCGACTAGAGGGGGGTGAATAGGCGATTTTTTTATGAAATTCTTCACTGAGGAATTTGCCGGTGAGGAAATTCCTTAGCGAAGAAGTACTAGCAGCGGAACAAGTACTCAAAAGTAAACATAACAGAACACAAGCATGGTCATCATGATGAAATGAAGACAGGCACACAGTACAGGAAGCGAAAACACAGGATAACACAAGATGAAGACAAACAGACTGAAGAAATTGAACTGAGGAAATTGAGAAAGTCTTCAGTCAAAGTCTTCAAACACAGATATGAACAAACACACAACACAGTTATGAGGAAATGAAAGAGTTGAGGAAATAGAACCAGTAGGCTTGGTGAAGACAATGATTCGATAGACCAGTTCCAACTGCTGTCTCAGTTGTATGTCTGGTTGGAGCGGCTGAGTATTTAAACTCGAGGACACACAGCCCCGGACACGCAGCTCAGGACACCAAGTCCTCACCGTATTCTCCTTGAGCTAAGGTCACACAGACCTCGTCCAATCACTCGTGGTAAGTCTTCAGTGACTTCCGAACCTTCACAAACTTGGTCACTCGGCGATCCACAATTCCTCTTGGATGCTCTAGACCATGGTGCCTAACCATCTGGAAGAAGCACAGTCTTCAAAGGTAACAAGCGTCGGATCCACGCAGGATCAATCTCTTCAGTGATGCTCAATCACTTGGGGTTTGTAGGTGTTTGGGTTTGGGTTTTCCTCACTTGATGATTTTCGCTCAAAATCCTCGGAGGATGGGTTGCTCTCAAATGACAAGTGTCAGTTTCTCTCGGAGCAGCCAACCAGCTAGTGGTTGTAGGGGGCGGCTATTTATAGCCTAGGGAGCTGCCCGACATGATAATACATAAATGCACTTCAATGATATGACCGTTAGGGGGATAGATTATTTGGGACAGCTGGCGTATAGCACAGCAACGGTTGGAATTTTGAGTAGCAAAATCCTTAGGGCTATCATGTTCCTCACTGTGTAGGCATTCCGCACTGGCGAATTCCTAACTCCTTGGTCAGAACAAATTCCTCAGAGACCAGAAGAACTTCGTCTCTGTCACTGAAGAAATTGACTGAACTGTATGAGATTTCCAATGGCTTCACTCGAAGGGATTGATAAGTGTAGGATTTTGAGTTGAGCATCACATGGAAATTTTTCCTTAGTATTTCCTCGACCCCCTTTAACAGTACAGTGTTTCCTATGACTCAAGAAAGATAAAATGAAACTACGACAACAAAAGTCTTCACGCTTCATGTTCCTTGAATGAATACCAAGTCTTCACGGTCACACCAATTTCTGAACTTTCAAAGTCGTGTTCAGTCGAAGAACTTCATTTTTAGGGGCCGACTTTCTCTGTAAATATCAAACTCCTCATAGACTTATAGACCTGTGTACACTCAAAAACGCATTAGTCCCTTAACCTATAAGTCTTCAATACACCAAAATCACTAAGGGGCACTAGATGCACTTACAATCTCCCCCTTTTTGGTGATTGATTATAATATAGGTTAAGTTTTCAACGGGGATAAACATATGAACTGTAAATACTGATATTGAGGAATTTGATTGCAAGATATAGAAGAACTCCCTCTGAATATGTGCATAGTGAGGAATTTGCTTTTGAAGCAATGCACACTTGAAGAGTTGAATCATGGAGATCTCCCCCTATATCTTGTAATTCATACACGCATTTGACATATCACAATGAAGAATTTGAAATGCATGATGAAATATGCTGACTGATTGGGTGCAGCAGCAGAGTCTTCATTGAATTTCCTCACTGCTTCTCTGGCTTGCTTAGCCAACTTGGCTTGGCGCTTGGCCCATTCATCAGGATAGTCCTCACCGTGCTTGAGGCTGGTGGGATATGCTATTTGGCCAGGTGCCAATGGATCTCTTGGGCATGGAGGATTGAGTGCGAATTTCTTCATGTACTTTGGAGTTACATACCTGTACTCCCTTCATTCTCTTGCCCATCTCCTTTCAATTTTCTTAATGCGCACCTTGCGCTGATTTTTATCTTCCTCAGGAGGTGTGCAGTACCCAGCATAGATGTCATCAGGGATCTCAAAGGCAGTCAGAACCTCAGGCTTCTTTCCTCCTTTCTGTGGCCTTTTACCATCAGCCATTTTCTTTAGTTGAGGAATTTGAACAATCGAATTCTCTGAAGAAGTATGCAACTTTTCTTCGAGGAACGCTGCAAATGAGTTAAGTTGATGAGAACCTAGTGATTCAGCGGCTGACATGAGTACCTATGAACAGAGTATAGTTGCGAGGAATTTGGAGAGGTCATATGCGTTCTCAGAAGGTTTTTCAAAAAGAACAAGTTTGAGGAATTTGACCAGATGAGTCTTGAAGAATTTCACTAAGCATTCTTTGTCTTAGGTTCCAGAGTTGTATAGATCGAAAATCCACACAATTGAGGAATCTTGAATAAAAATGATGCTTAGAGAAACGAATCAAGAACAGATGATTTGTGAGGTGTTTAGTGTGTCAAGATATGAAGAAAAACACCTTTGAAGATTTTGTAGATAATCATTCGAATCAACGAGGGAAGCAAAAGTAACTTTTAATTACCCTGGATGAAGATCATGACGAACAATGAAGTGGAGAGGTGAAGTTCGTCTGTGTAGATCTTCCACGCCCTAACTCGGCGGAGGAAGACGGCTACGGCGGCGGCGGAGTGAAGATTTCCGCGGTCGGCGTGAGTACGGCGGTGACGAGGTCGAGGCAGTGAAGCTCTTCCTCACCGGCGACGATGAAGTAGCGGCGGCGCTAGGGTTTGAGAAGCTCGAGCTGGAGAGAGGTCGAGCGGAGTAAAAGAAGTGAGGAAGGGGAAGAGGGGTATTTATAGCCATAGTGAAAAACTGTTCGCCCGAAGAAATTGGACGAACATGCGCCTGACCCTTCTCATTCGCTTGACATGTGTCACCCACGTACTGAGAGGTGGAGATCGTGGGTGAAAGGATAAGTATATCGTGTGATGCAGAACGGTTTGAGCGGCAAAGCCGAAAATTTAGATAAGATAGGTTTTAAAGTTCCGTTCGCAATTTCTTCAGCTGACAAGCACACAGTGAAGATTTTGAACGAGTTTCAAGTAGAACGCGCATGAAGAATTTGTGAATAGATTGGGTTGAGTATAGCATAGAGGGGAAGGTTCCGATCACATTCACTTAGCAGAAAAGCCAACTTGAAGAATTAGCAATAAGTGAATGTTGTAGAGGACATAAACTCATATATATATCCAATGAAGAAAAACAACGGAAACTGTGAAGACAATGCAAAGTTTAAGAATATGAACAATCGAGGAATTTCAACTTTTGGTGGTGGCGTGACCCACCGTATAAGAATGATGATTTCAGACACTGCGTACGATTATCGTAGGGTTTTGAGAATCAAATTCTTCGTTAATTTCTTCACACTAAGAGTGTTATTCTTCATTGATTGAAGAAAAATGTTTCTTCATGTGTTGCACATCTAAGTCATCAATTTTTCATAAGTGTTACGATGAGTGTCCTTTTCAAAGAATATTCGAAGATTCTAGGATATTTAGCTCACACCGCAATTTGCTAAATCTCTTCTCATCCAAGGGCTTTGTGAAGATATCGACTAGCTGTTCTTCAGTCTTCACATGCTCAATAGAAATGTCGCCCTTCAACAGATGATCACGAAGAAAATGATGACGAATCTGAATGTGCTTTGTCTTTGAGTGCTGAACTGGGTTGTGAGCAATCTTGATGGCACTCTCATTGTCACAGAAGAGAGGCACATTGTCGGTGTCAAAACCGGCGGATCTCGGGTAGGGGGTCCCGAACTGTGCGTCTAGGCCGGATGGTAACAGGAGGCAGGGGACACGATGTTTTACCCAGGTTCGGGCCCTCTTGATGGAGGTAAAACCCTACGTCTTGCTTGATTGATATTGATGATATGGGTAGTACAAGAGTAGATCTACCACGAGATCAGAGAGGCTAAACCCTAGAAGCTAGCCTATGGTATGATTGTATGTTATGGTTGTTGTCCTACGGACTAAACCCTCCGGTTTATATAGACACCGGAGAGGGTTAGGGTTACACAAGGTCGGTTACAAAGGAGGAGATATCCATATCCGTATTGCCTAGCTTGCCTTCCACGCCAAATAGAGTCCCATCCGGACACGAGACGAAGTCTTCAATCTTGTATCTTCATAGTCTAACAGTCCGGCCAATGGAGATAGTCCGGCTGTCCGGAGACCCCCTAATCCAGGACTCCCTCAGTAGCCCCTGAACCAGGCTTCAATGATGATGAGTCCGGCGCGCGGTATTGTCTTCGGCATTGCAAGGCAGGTTCCTTCTTCGAATACATCACAGAAGAATTTGAATACGAGGATAGTGTCCGACCCTGCAAAATAAGTTCCACATTCCACCGTAAAGAGAATAACATTTCCGCAGATCTAATTTGCTGGCTTGTTTTGGCTGCACGACGTTATGTCATGGCCCGGTGATTATTCGAACCGTTTCTTTTAACCAGCTCCACACATAACGCGAAGCGGTTTCTTGACACGTCTTGTCGAAGCGGAGATCGTGTTCCCTCAATTATGGGATTCTCATTAATGCGGTCATGGGTAACCCAACCGTGTCTAGGACTCCTAGATTATAGGCAAGTCCTAAACGGCTACGGAGAGGACGCTTGATATTCACTGTCGGTGTCAAAACCGGCGGATCTCGGGTAGGGGGTCCCGAACTGTGCGTCTAGGCCGGATGGTAACAGGAGGCAGGGGACACGAACTTTTACCCAGGTTCGGGCCCTCTTGATAGAGGTAAAACCCTACGTCTTGCTTGATTAATATTGATGATATGGGTAGTACAAGAGTAGATCTACCACGAGATAGGAGAGGCTAAACCATAGAAGCTAGCCTATGGTATGATTGTATGTTGTGATTGTTATCCTACGGACTAAAACCCTCCGGTTTATATAGACACCAGAGAGGGTTAGGGTTACACAAGGTCAGTTACAAAGGAGGAGATATCCATATACGTATTGCCTAGCTTGCCTTCCACGCCAAGTAGAGTCCCATGCGGACACGAGACAAAGTCTTCAATCTTGTATCTTCATAGTCTAACAGTCCGGCCAATGGAGATAGTCCGGCTGTCCGGAGACCCCCTAATACAGGACTCCCTCAGTAGCCCCTGAACCAGGCTTCAATGACGATGAGTCCAGCGCGCAGTTGTCTTCGGCATTGCAAGGCGGGTTCCTTCTCCGAATACATCACAGAAGAATTTGAATACGAGGATAGTGTCCGACCCTGCAAAATAAGTTCCACATTCCACCATAGAGAGAATAATATTTTCGCAGATCTAATTTGCTGGCTTGTTTCGGCAACATGACGTTACGTCATGGCCCGGTGATTATTCGAAGCGTTCCTTTTAACCTGCCCACACATAACGCGAGGCAGTTTTTCGACACGTCTTGTCAAAGCAGAGATCGTGTCCCCTTATTACGGGATTCTTATCAATACGGGCGTGGGTAACCCAACCGCGTCATCAATTGCGGCGCTTGGGGGATAAGCGAGTTTTACCAGGCAAGTGGGGACGCTTAGTTTTGTCCACCCATATAAAGGGATAAGGATTCACCTTTCTATCCACGCCTTCTTCCTCCTCTGCTCATCCGCTCCTGCACACTCGAGCTCTAGCGCCCAAGCCCTCACTTCCATCTCAACCTTCTCCAACCATGTCCGGAGCGGGCGGCAAGTGGATGGTCTCCTCCGCCACGGAGGGAGACGTCAAGAAACTGAGGAGAGCCGGATACGTGCCCGACGACATCGCGCACCGGCTCCCAGATGAGGGGCAGCTCATCCCCACCCCAGGCCCCATGAGAGGGTGGTATTCCTCACCCATTTTCTCCATGGACTGGGATTCCCTCTCCATCCCTTCGTCCGGGGGCTCATGTTCTATTACGGCCTGGATTTCCACGATCTGGCCCCGAACTTCATCCTCAACATCTCGGTGTTTATCGTCGTGTGCGAGGCCTTCCTCCGCATCAAGCCCTACTTCGGCTTATGGCTGAAGACCTTCAATGTCAAGCCGAAGGTGGTGGGCGGCCGCCAGGCGGAGTGCGGAGGCGCCATGGTGGGCAAGATGCCCAACATAACATGGCTCGAGGGCTCCTTTGTGGATACCATAAAGGGGTGGCAATCAGGGTGGTTCTATATCACCGAGCCGTGCGACCCCGCATGGGTAGCGACCCCCGAGTTCCGATCTGGCATCCCCATGTGGCTCACCTCCTGGAAAGAGAAGGGCCTGTCCTGGGGTAATTCAAAAGAGCTGACCAGACTCCAGACATGTATTCAAAACATGGTGGACAAGAAGCTCAAGCTCGTCAACATAGTCCAGGTTATGCTCATCCGCCGGATACTCTCATGCCAACAACGGGAGTTCACCTTGTGGGAGTTCAACCCGGCGCAGCACCGAACTCTGAACAGGCTCTTCGACACGACTCATGAAGATGCCTGGAGGGTGCTGTTCAAAAGCGCCGAGGTCCCTCCCCCCATTACTGAGGATCGCAGATTCAGCGCGAAGCGCCAAGCCAGTGCGGTAAGCTGTTTTACCTTTCACAGGATACTTGTTTTCTATATAGATTGACTCTATGCGGGATCTAAACTCCCGTGCCTTTGACAGGACTGGCAGAAGATGGCCGGACAGATCGACTATCCGACTCCTTTGCCCAAAGGCCCCGCAGACGCCCTTCTGGCGAAGATGTTGACTCCGGCCCTTTATAAGGTGCTGGAGAAGACCAAGAAGGCCAAGGGAGCTCGAAAGAGTTCCCGACGCCAGGCGTCGTCGGACTCACCGTCCGATGACTCTGCGGTGCATTCTTCCCCCGAAGACGAGGAAGAGGAAGAAGAGGCTCCCCCACCGACTGGGGGAGACAAGAAAAGGAAGGCCGCCACAACTGGGGAGGCCGGAGGGTCCAAGAAGGGAAGGACTCTCCTTCCGGACAGCTCCACCGCCGCCGACGAAAGTGAAGACGAGTGGTTGCCCAGGGCCAAGCCCCCGGGGAGATCGTAAGTATTCGGATACCAAAGTTATCCATAGGATTCCTTTGTCGCACTACTTTTCCTAACGCCGAACTCAATTGTGCAGGCCGCCCCGAGCCGATATCGAGGTATCATCGGACGGCTCCCTGGGCTCGTCGGACATGGATAGCGATCCAGTCCCGACCGCCACCTCCCCTCATCCTGCCGACGACGCCGAAGTGTTGTCTCAAGAGGCACTGGATCAAGGGGGACCGTCCCGAAGGCGCCTCAAGGTGACCTTCCGGACTCCGGGAGCCGAGGGGACGGGGTCCCCGAGAGCTCCGAGTTCGGCCCTCAGCCGAAGACCGCGCCGGATCCTCCAACGGTTCCGGACTTTGGTAGGCGGTCCCCTTCTAAGAGGGGCAAAACGCCAGTGCCGGTGACCTCTGCCCATCCAGAGGCACCGGACAGCCTGCTGGAAGCGCTTCACAGCGCTTCCATCGACGAGGAGCACCGCACCATCATGAGTGCGGTGATCTAGAAGGTTCAGTCCGCCAAGAGCGGATTGACTGAAGCCTGTGCCAGCCTTCTAACAGGCTTCGAGGTAAGTGTTTTAAAATGTAGTAGAAGTATTACCGCATAGATAGTAGCCCCTGATGCTTTGTTCGGTTTTCACAAAGAAAAGCCGAACAGAGGATCAAATAATATCGCAGGAGTCTAATATAAGTATGTCAATATGCATATGCAGGCTTCTCTGCTGGCGTCCGCCGCACTAACTGCGGAGGTCGCCGTACTGAAGCAGGACCTCGATGGGTCCAAGAAAGAGCTCAGCCTTGTCAAGAGGCAGCTCGAGGAGAACGAGGGTAAGTAATACCCCGTCTATAGATATATGTATATATAAAAAGGACGCGATTGCAAAATGACAGGATCATTGTATTTTTGCCCGGGGCCACGACCGAGGTGGCGACCCTGAAGCAAGCGCTGACCAAGGCCGAAGATATAGCGGCCAAGGAGCGCACCAAGCAAGAGAGGCACGAGGCTCGGGTGGGCGATGTGCAGCAAGAGCTCCAGGCTCTCGTGACGAAGCACGAGGCGTTGGAGCTTGACTTGAAGACGCGAGAGTCTGAGCTTGCCGTGGCCCGTGAGAGCGCGAAGAGTGCCAAGGCCGAGGCCCAGAAGGCCCTTCAGGAGATCGACGCGATGAAGAAGATAGCGGCGGGTAAGGCTTTCTATATGCAAAGCAAGCATGTAAAAGTGAATTACCGATTACTTACCCGAATCCGGAGCTCTTCAGGAGCATTCGCAGATTTGCCCCGCAGTGTGTCCGATGCCGCACAATTTTACCAGGCCGAGGACGGGAGCTCGACGGAGAAGTTGTTCTGGTCTCAGTATGCTGAGGCCGAACATCCGGTGCCAATGAGCGACCAGCTGAAGCAGATGGTCGAGCTACATAAGGCGGCCGATCAGGCCATGAAGGGCTTCATAGTCTGGTTGTGGCCTGGCGACGCCCTTCCGAACAGCTTCTTTGGCCTGGTGAGGCGGCTTGTGGATGCCTGCCCACGGCTGGAGGTCGTCAAGTGATCCGTCTGCATTGAAGGTGCACACCGGGCTTTCGCCCGTGTAAAAATATAGTGGGTCAAGCTATACACCGTGAAGCTGATCAAGGAGGGGCCGCCGGAGGGCAAGGAGCACCGCCACCCCGAGATGTACTACGAGGGTGTTCTGCCGGGTGCCCGTCTTATCGCGGATGAGTGTTCACAAAATGTAATATTTGAATGAGACCTGCTCGTTTTGTCCTGTATGTATGAAAACTTGTATCATATTTGCTATGCAACACTTGTTAGAATTTAAAATATTACCTTCTATTTGGCTGTTTATCCAATCTGAGAGATGGCTAGTCCTCGGCTTCTGCCCCCATGCCACGAGTGCTGCGGTGTTCGGGATAAACCTGAGCACTCTTGTTCCCATGTTTGGGTCCTTCGAGGGAGGTGCTCAGCACAACGAACAAGGCAACCGGACTAATAATGCTTTATCACTCACACTTAGCCATAGAATTCTATAATTTTAAATTTCGGCGAAGCCCCTGGTATTCAGAAGGTCGAATTCGGGGCGCGATACACGCCTGTAAGCCGGACAGAGCCGGCCCCTCGCCCTAAGAGGCATAAGTCTTTAGGGACTCGAAAAACCTCGCCGAACAGCGACCAATCTCTCACCTTATCATGACAGTCAGTTTTAGCTTTCTCTACTGAGGTGCTCAGCCCAGCAGAACCGGGGCACAATCGCAGTAGTTCTCCTAGCGCTACCTTAGCCGATAGAGCGGAACGTAAGGTACCAAAACATAGGAGCCGGGCAAACCCAACATTTGACCAAAGACATGATTCGGAGCTGATGCATATAATGCTATAAGTTCGGGGTGCCGCACTTGTTAAAGTGTTCGGACTTTTCACACCGCATTGTAGGGTATGTGAGCCCCTGGTGTGTTGACCGTACCAGAGTGTACGGTTGCAAAGCGTCATTAATGAACACACACACATATATATAACAAGAATGCAATAATGGTCATAATGTCATGCATTGTTTATTAAAAAATTGCATTAAAGCAGAGTGATACAGATAGTGCGATAAGCAAAAGAGTAGGACTATGTCCCCTCCAAGGGCGAGCTGAGGAATGATATGAAATCTGTAATCAACCTGGGAATTCGGTTGTATAACGTAGCTATCTGCCTCCTTGGTTGCTGTATCATGTGTTCAGCGATAGAGCTGCCGGACAGTGTTTCCAGAGATTAAAGTCCTGAAAGAAAAAAGAAAAATAACCAAATGGGAAGCCCCTAGTGCGGTTTAGGCCACGTTTTGGGGCGTGCCGCAGTTGTGCCCCCGTCCCCACCTATGCCCATGGTATTTTTAATGCGTAATTATGTACGTGCGACACGAATATCACTGTTGGGCTGGGATTGGGGTGGCCGCTGTATTGCTACGCGAGCTCAGATCACGCCAGGCGGTCTATTTGCCGATTGCCCCGAGCGCGCTTGAAGGTGTCCGAGCTTTGAAACGCCGAACTGGTAGATTGCCTTGAGAGGCTGCTTTGCGCTTCTGCTGTGAGGGCCGCCGTGTGCTCCTCTGTTCGGAGAGAGCGCTCTGTGTTTCCATTGACTATAATAACTCCGCGAGGTCCTGACATCTTGAGCTTGAGGTATGCATAATGCGATACCGCATTGAATCTAGCAAATGCGGTTCGCCCGAGCAGCGTGTGATAACCACTGCGGAACGGGACTATATCGAAGATTAACTCTTCGCTTCGGAAGTTATCCGGGGATCCGAAGACCACTTCCAGTGTAATTGAGCCTGTGCAATGGGCCTCTATGCCTGGAATGACGCCCTTAAAGGTCGTTTTTATGGGTTTGATCCTTGAGGGGTCTATACCCATTTTTCGCACTGTGTCCTGATAAAACAGGTTCAGGCTGCTGCCGCCGTCCATAAGGACTCGAGTGAGGTGAAATCCGTCGATGATTGGGTCTAGGACCAGTGTGGCTAATCCGCCATGACGGATACTAGTGGGGTGGTCCTTGCGATCGAAGGTGATCGGACAGGAGGACCAAGGTTGAACTTTGGGGCGACTGGCTCCAATGCATATACGTCCCTGAGCGCACGCTTCCGCTCCCTCTTGGGGATGTGGGTTGCGTATATCATGTTCACCATCCGCACTTGCGGGGGAAACCTCTTCTGTCCTCCAGTGTGCGGCTGCCGGGGTTCTTCCTCATCATCGCTATGCGGCCCCTTGTCCTTGTTTTCGGCAATTAACTTGTCGGCCTGCTTGAACACCCAACAATCCCTGTTGGTGTGATTGGCTGGCTTGTATAGGGTGCCGTGTATTTGACACGAGCGATCGAGTATACGGTCCAAGCTGGACGGACCCGGCGTACTTTGTTTGAATGGCTTTTTCCGCTGACCGGGTTTGGAGCCTTTGAATCCGGCATTGACTGTCGTATCCTCAGTATTTTCGCTGTTAATGTGGCGCTTATGCTTGTTGCGACGTGACTAGCTATTTTCCTCCTTGGTATCTGAGGTACCATGGTTCTTTGATATGTTATTACTGCGAGCCATCCAGCTGTCTTCTCCCGCACAAAAGCAGGTCATGAGCGTCGTGAGAGCTGCCATAGATTTCGGGTTTTCCTGACCAAGGTGCCGGGCTAGCCACTCGTCTCAGATGTTGTGCTTGAAAGCCGCTAAGGCCTCCGCATCCGGATAGTCGACGATTTGATTTTTCTTCGTAAGGAACCGAGTCCAGAATTGCCTGGCCGACTCTTCTCACTGATGAATTATGTGGCTTAGATCATCGGCGTATGGTGGTCGCACATAAGTGCCCTGAAAGTTGTCGAGGAATGCGGCTTCCAGATCTTCCCAACAGCTAATGGAGTCCGCTGCCAAGCTATTAAGCCAATGCTGCGCTGGTCCTTTGAGCTTTAGTGGGAGGTATTTGATGGCATGTAAGTCATCACTGCGGGCCATGTGGATGTGGAGGAGGAAGTCCTCAATCCATACTGCGAGATCTGTTGTGCCATCGTATGATTCGATGTTTACAAGTTTGAAACCTTCTGGGAATTGATGTTCCATTACTTCGTCTGTGAAGCATAAGGGGTGTGCGGCGCCTCTGTATTGGGCTATATCGCGACGCAGCTCGAATTGGTCTTGCCCGCTGTGTTCGGCCCCGCCGGATTTGCTTTTACTGTATCCGGCATGACGTTTACCGTCTCGCAGAGTGGTGCGCCCTCGTGATCCGTAGATCAATCTTGAATGCTTTGCTTTGTCCTCCAATATGTCTCGCAGGTCTGGCGTGTCTCCCCATGCCTTTTTATTTGAATGGCGTTGGGGTGGAGGCTGAGCTTTTGGCTTGAATGTCTCTCTATCGCGGCCACGAGGTGGCCGATCAGCCATATCGTACGCTTCTTCCTCCAGTTGGGGTAGTAACCTGCGCCTTGGGTAACTCTTGGAGGGGCGCTCAAGTTTATAGTTCTCGGCTGCGAGGACTTCAGTCCATTTGTCAGCTAGCAGATCTTGATCAGCTTGAAGTTGCTGCTGCTTTTTCTTCAGGCTATTTGCCGTGGCCATAAGCCGGCGCTTGAAGCGCTCTTGTTCGACGGGATCCTCTGGGACGGCGAATTCATCGTCGCCGAGGCTTGCCTCGTCTTCGGAGGGGGGCATGTAATTGTCATCCTCCTCCTCTCCGCCAGCCGCTCTCTCAGGAGAGCTGACTCCTTCATCCTCCTGCTCTAAATCTTGCTAGAGGGGATTGTTGTTGTCTTCGGCGCTATCTGGAGTGTTATTATCTCCTGTGCCGGTATCACCACTTTTGCTTTGGCGGGACTTAGAGCAGCACCGCTGACGTCGGTGCTTGGGTTGCTTCTTGGAGGGGTCATCCTCCGCTATCTCGTCGCCATTGCCCTTGTTGGGTGTATCCACCATGTATATGTCATATGACGAGGTGGCTTTCCAATGCCCTATAGGCGCTGGTTCGTGTTCGTCTCCTACATCGTCGTCCATACCGTCGATGTCTTCGGAGTCGAAGTCGAGCATGTCGGTTAAATCATCGACAGTGGCTACGAAGTGGGTGGTGGGTGGGCGTCGAATTTCTTCGTCTTCCGCATCCTAATCCTATTGGCCATAATCCGGCCAGGGCTCTCCTGACAAAGAGAGAGTCCTTAGTGAATTTAGAATGTCGCCGAGGGGCGAGTGCTGAAAGATATCTGCGGCGGTGAATTCCATGATCAGCGCCCAATCGGATTCGATTGGCAGGGGCGCGGACGGTTCGGAGTCCGGGAAAGAGTCCGGCACCTTGGAGTCACGGGCTGCGCAGAGGTTTATGCTGGTGTTTGGCTCGATCGCCGTCGAGACTGCAGCACCTGAGGTGGTGTCTAGCCACCCGTCCTGGATTGGCGCAGTTTGCTCCGAGCTAAGGGTCGGAGCAGATGCGGGCGCGGCCTCTGGGGTACTGTTCGGCGGCAGAGCTAGGTCATACCCATCGCGACAGTGGGGCGCGCCCGACTGTGGCTCGAATCCGTCGAAGATCAAGTCTCTGCGGATGTCGGCCGTGTAGTTCAAACTTCCAAATCTGACCTGATGGCCAGGGGCGTAGCTTTCAATCTGCTCCAGATGGCCAAGCGAATTAGCCCGCAGTGCAAAGCCGCCGAATACGAAGATCTGTCCGGGGAGAAAAGTCTCACCCTGGACCACATCGCTATCGATGATAATAGGAGCCATCAAGCCTAACGACGACGACACAGAGGAACTCTCAATGAAAGCACCAATGTCGGTGTCAAAACTGGCGGATCTCGGGTAGGGGGTCCCGAACTGTGCGTCTAGGCCGGATGGTAACATGAGGCAGGGGACACGAAGTTTTACCCAGGTTCGGGCCCTCTTGATAGAGGTAAAACCCTACGTCCTGCTTGATTAATATTGATGATATGGGTAGTACAAGAGTAGATCTACCACGAGATCGGAGAGGCTAAACCCTAGAAGCTAGCCTATGGTATGATTGTATGTTGTGATTGTTGTCCTACGGACTAAAACCCTTCGGTTTATATAGACACCGGAGAGGGTTAGGGTTACACAAGGTCGGTTACAAAGGAGGAGATATCCATATACGTATTGCCTAGCTTGCCTTCCACGCCAAGTAGAGTCCCATCCGGACACGAGACGAATCTTCAATCTTGTATCTTCATAGTCTAACAGTCCGGCCAATGGAGATAGTCCGGCTGTCCGAAGACCCCCTAATACAGGACTCCCTCATTCACCCTCTTTATAAAGGGACAAGGTTTTCGCTTTTTCCCTCTCGTGCTCAATCGAACCCTTCCCCCGCCTCGAGTTCTAACACCCAGAGCCCAGGTTAGGTGCTCCGGATCTTCAATCATGTCCGGATCCAGCCTTCAAGGCCGATGGATGCCCTCCTCCATTATGGAAGAGGACATTAAGAAGTTGAGGGAGGCCAGATACCTGACCGCCGAGGTTTTGCATCGGCTGCCTGCTCGAGGGCAGATCGTCCCTACTCCCGAACCCAACGAGAACGTCGTGTTCGTCTCCCACTTCCTCCGAGGTCTAGGCCTCACCCTGGATCCCTTCATCAGGGGTTTGATGTTCTATTACGGGCTAGATTTCCACGATCTAGCTCCAGACTCCTTTCTCCACATCTCGACATTTATTGTCGTGTGTGAGGCGTTCCTCCGCGTTACCCCTCACTTCGGCCTGTGGCTCAAGGCCTTTGAAGTAAAGCCGAAGATGATCGAGGGGCAACATGCAGTGTGTGGAGGTGCATCAATAGGCAAGATGGCAGGAGCTCCATGGCCGAAAGGTTCCTTTCCAGAGGTGTCCGAATTATGGCAACGGGAGTGGTTTTACGTCACGGCTCCCAGAAGTGCCAAGTGGGCGGCTGCCCCCGCTTTCCGCTCGGGCCCCCCACCATAACTGATGTCATGGATTAGCAGAGGTCTGAGCTGGGGTCCAGCCAAGGACGTGCCTATACTGCAAAGCCGCATCCGAGATCTCTTCGAGGGAGATTTTAATTTGGTTGTGGTAATACAAGTTATGCTGGTTCGTCAAGTCCAGCCTTGCAAACGCCGGCCCCTTCGCTTGTGGGAGTTCAACCCAGAGGGACTGCGTGCCATTCAAAGTTTCCTCGGCCTGACGCACGAGGAGATGTACAAGTCATTCTTCGGACCTCAAGTAGAGTGTCCGGATATTACCGAGGACGTGGGCCTGAGCAGTAACCGCGCCACCGAACAAGTAAGAAATCCTCTGGCCGAACACGCTGTCTTTTATTCGTCATGAAGTTATTTCTGAGAGTTCACCTTTTGACCAGGACTGGCTAACAAAGGCGAAGATGATTCGGTGTTTGGCCCCCCTCCCTGAGGGTTTGGAAAATCCGGTATTGGAAAGATGCTCGAGGTCGCACCTTGCCCGAAGCCCTTGAAGGAAGATACGGGGGGGATAATACGGGCGGACACGGGCCCCCATCGCTGCCCGTTCCAACCGAGGGAATGAGCGTCTCCATGAAGGAGGATAACCGGGGGAGGAAAAGGACTGCTTCAGAGGATCCGGAAGCCGAAGCCTCCAAACGGGAGAAGAAGTCTCCCACAGAGGGTCCTGCCTCGGGGGGTGCTTTTGCCGCACAAAGTCCGTGGGGGGATCAGCCCTCCAACGAGTCGCAAGTGATCCAAAATACTTTAATAGTAAAGGTATGCTATCTTTTTTTCTGAGAAAATAACCACCACATATATCTTGCAGTTCGGGCCTTAGCCCCTCTCAGCTGAGCTCGTCTTCGGGGCATCTTCTTCCAGAGATGATGGAGAGTGAAATGCCTCCCCCGGACTCCTCCGCTCAAGAAGCGGGCGACCCTGAAGTGTCGTCACGGAGGGCCTCTCCGGATCCGGTGAGGCCAGAAGATAATCCCATAGACCCTCGAAGTCCCCAACATCCGGCTCCCGAAGAGAGCAGACAAAAGAGTCCGGCACCGTCTGGTGTGCGGTCGGACGTTCTGAGGGAGTTGGTGGGGCGAGCGGCCATCTCAGAAGAACACCGTACGCTGATGGGTACGGTGATGGAGAGAATTTCGTCCGCCGAAAGCGGATTACATGAAGCCTTTATGAGTCTACTGACAGGCTTTGAGGTACATGAGATAATATGTGATAGTACTGCACATGTTAGGTGTGCCCTATGTAGATAGTAGCCCCTGAGACTCTAGTTGTTGTTGAGAACGGTGGCGAACAGAGGATCATATTCCCAGGCAATAACCAGACTGCCCCTATGTGCAGGTGGTGGAACCTCCGGTGGCTAGCCGGACTAGTGAGTTTGCCAAATTAAAACGGCAACTGGATGCGGCAGACGCCGACATCGAGCTTGTTAACAAGAGGCTTGACGAGGCACAGGGTAAGTGTTATTATCTGGTGAACGCCACATAGTAAGAGCAGCATGATGCCAGTATCTTTAATATGTTGTGACTGTAGATGGAGCTGCCACCGTGGAAACCTTGCGGGCAGAACTTGCCCGAGCCAAGGAACAAGCGAGGATTAGTAATGCGGCTGCTTTGAAGGCGACCGAAGAGTTGAAAGCCGAGAAGGCCGCACATTGCGAGAGCCAAGAGAAGATGGCCAAGATGGCCGTAGAATTAAAAGACACTGCCGACCGTTGCCGGGTCCTTGAAAAAGAAAACCGAGTGAAGGCAACGGACCTTGAGAAGGCCACGACGGCGGACAAAGACACCCGTTCTGCTATGAGAGCGAAGAAGGAGGAGCTCCGGGAAGCCGGGGATATTACGGCTGGGAAACCCTTCATGTTACGGAGGAAGTTCGGAGATCCATGGTATGCCCCTCTGGATCGGCTGTGGAGTTCGGCAGATGCGTATATGGATTTGGCGGCGAGCGCTGCCGATGCGGCCAAGTACTTCCAAGGTCAGACAGATCGTGAAGTGGACAACCTGTTCTGGTCGCAATTCAACGTTCCAGAGCGTCCGCTTTCATTGACTGACCAGCTAGCCGAATGGGCCGAACTGAATAGGTTGTCCGGACTCGCCATGAGGTCTATTGTGGATCAGCTATGGCCGGAAAAGCCAAAGCCGAACATCTATTTCAGCTTAGTGCAGCAGTTCCTTGGTGCGATGCCGCGCATTAATGCAATGAAGAGGTCGGCGTGCATAGAAGGCTCGTGGATGGCCCTTGCCCGTGTTAAAGCATACTGGGCGGAGATGGACGCTACCACTGTTGCGGCGCAGGGTTCGACCATAGGCCGAGTGGCTGCCGAGCATTATTTCGAGGAGGTTCTCGAGGGTGCTCGTTTGATAGAGGCTCAGTGCTCGAATAATATTATGTTTGAGTGATATGTATTCTCATTGTAAACACAATGCTTTTATGAAGTTTTATAAGGCTATGATTATACTTTTGCCTGAAAGTAGTATGATGCCTCTTGTGCGGCCGTTTATGTATACATGTGTATAACCTGAAAGATTGCAGCCGTCGGCTTCAACCCCCACGCATATAATGCGGAGGTGCTCACGAAAAACGCGTGTTCACACTTAACCCAACGTCTTGGTCCTATTAAGGAGGTGATAGCGTAGCAAACAAGGCAACCGGACTATAATGCTTTAACACTTTCACTTAGCCATAGGAGTTTGACAGTGGGGCTACTAGATAGCCCCTGGTGGCTCCGCACTCTCCCGATCGCGGGGTGCGTACATGCCTGGCCGGAAAACGGCCCTTCGTTAAGGCGGAGGAATTCTAACATTCCGATAGGTCATCGAGTGGTTGACCAGTCTCACGCTATATCATGACAGTCAGTTTTCGGCTTTCTCTACTGAGGTGCTCGTCCGGGTGAACCAGGGCACAATCGCAGTAGTTCTCCTGGTGCTAACTTAGCTGATAAAGCGGAACGTAAGGCACAAAAACACAGGAGCCGGGCAAACCCAACATTTGACCAAAGACAATGATTTGGAGCTGATGCATATAAGGCCAAACTCGCGACGCCGAACACTCCCTAAGGTATTGGGTCTTTATGGTATAAACCGGGCCTAAATAGTGCCCTTTGTAAGAAGCCCCTTGTGTCCAGGTATGTGCATTATTCTGACGTGGCCACATGCCAAGACGTCAGCATCCTTCTCAACTGTGCTGAGAATTCGGTGGATGTGTATCAACAAGAGACAGTAAAAAGGTTTACGCAGGGTCTTAATCTAAAAAGAATCCTTGGAGCGGGTCCCTGCTGCACGTCTGCGCCTGTGTCTCCATTGTGCCGTATCCTGGACGGGTGTAGCATGATGATCATCTGTAAAAGAGAGGAACTTAGGTGAAAAAGTTGTCGTGCAGAAAGATAGTTTTTAAAGAAACCATGCATAATTCAAGATGAGTAAGAATTGCCACTTGTCTGCGTGCATTGAGCCCCTTGTATTTGTAATAGGGGTGTGACCATTGATCCGGTATGAATTACATATAGCTGCGCCGGACTCGTCTAACCGTGTCCGAGGTCTTGGCGACCTATTAAATGCTTTAGTTGGTGAGGCCGTTTTTAGTGTGCAGCTGCCAAGGTAGCCGCACTCTCTTCGGCGCGCAAAGATCGCTTAATACTTCCGTTCACTGTAATGATGCCACGTGGGCCGGGCATCTTGAGTGCGAGGGAAGCGTAGTGCGGTATTGCATTAAAGCGAGCGAAAGCTTCGCGTCCGAGTAGTGCTTGATAGCCACTTTGGAACGGAGCGATGTGGAAGGTTAAATGTTCGCTGCGGAAGTTATCAGGGAAGCCGAATATAACCTTTAGTAGCAGGGAGCCCATGCAATGAGCCCCTGGGCCTGGCGTTACTCCTTTAAAGGTAGTATTGCTATGGCAAATTTTTGTTGGGTCTATCCCCATTTCACGGATTGTATCCTGGTATATCAGGTTTAGACTGCTGCCACCGTCCATCAGGACTCGTGTGAAGTGGTATCCATCAATTATTGGGTCTAATACCAGGGCAGCCCATCCTGCACGCCGGATACTTGCTGAGTAATCACGATGGTCAAAAGTGATCGGTTGAGACGACCAGTGGTAGGACTCCGCGGTGATAGGCCCTTGGGCATATTTTTCTGGGAGTGCCTTTTTGTTTCTTCCCTTGATCACGTGTAACACGTTTACTGTTTTGACTTCTGGTGGAAATTTCTTTTGTTCCCCAATGTCTTGCTTGAGAGGCTCATCCTCGTCTTCGCTTGGTGTATCCTCCCCCTTGTGTACGGCGTTGAGCTTGCCGGACTGCTTGAAGACCCAACATTCTCTGTGGGTATGATTAGCGGGTTTACCAGGGGTGCTATGGATCTGACATATTTGGTCCAGAATTTTGTTTAGGCTGGACAGTTCGTCTCTGGCGCCTTTAGAGGGCGGCTTTTGCTGACCTGGCTAAGAGCTTTTGAATCCGGCGTGCTCTTCATGCTGTCTTCTTTATTCCGGCGTTTGTTATTGTTGTTGCGCCGTGATTTCCTATTTCCATCTCTAACTTTGGATGTACTGGGGTCGCTGGTGCTGCATCTGGCTAGCCAGCTATCCTCGCCCGTGCAAAAGCGGGTCATGAGGCTTGTTAATGCTGCCATTGTTCTCTGCTTTTCTTGGGCGAGGTGTCTGGCAAGCCATTCGTCCCGGACGCTATGCTTAAACGCTGCCAAGGCTTCAGTGTCCGGACAGTCGACAATTTGGTTCTTTTTAGTAAGGAACCTGTTCCAAAGCTTTCGGGCTGACTCTCCGGGCTGTTGAGTTATATGACTCAAATCATCCGCGTCCGGAGGTCGGACATAAGTCCCTTGAAAATTTGCCCAAAAGGCGTCTTCGAGCTCTTCCCAACTTCCAATGGAGCTTTCAGGGAGGCTCTTAAGCCAGTGCCGAGCTGGCCCTTTGAGTTTGAGGGGTAAATACTTAATGGCATGGAGATCATCTCCCCGAGCCATGTGGATATGGAGGATATAGTCCTCAATCCAGACCCCAGGGTATGTTGTTCCATCGTATGCCTCTATGTTTACGGGTTTGAATCCCTCTAGAAATTCATGGTCCAGCACCTCATCGATGAAACATAGGGGGTGCGTGGCACCCCGATATCTGGGTGTACCACATTGTTTGGATGTTTGTTGTGTTGCATCGTATGCTGGAGCACGCTTGCGTGGTCCGTAGATGGATCTGGTTTCGCCCTCCTTTTGATGTGAGCCCTCGCGTAGACCGCGTATTGGCTTATGTGCGGCGTTGCTTGCTGCTTTATGTTGGCCGTGAGGTCGTTTATCCGGCCAGATGGTTGTTTTAATTTTTGGTTGTGGGGGGTCTGAGGCCTCCTCATCGAATTCAGGTAGCAACTTCCGCTTTGGGTAGCTCTAGGTGGGGCGATTGCCGCCGTACTTCACTGCTGTGTTGAGTACTTTACTCCAGCTGATTTGGAGTGTGTCCTGCGCAGCCTTGAGCCTTTGCTTCTGCTTTTTTAGACTCCTCGCGGTGGCAGCAAGACTTTGGCGGGCATTCTGCTGCTCCAGGTGCTTGTCCGGCATTATGTCATCCGGACTATCATCTTTGACAGAATTGGTTTGTCCGGTTTGATTCTCCGTATTGTCATGGTCCGGCGGTGGTTCGCCCTGCTCCAACGCTGGGTCTGTATGATCGTTATTTCTGCCAAGGCGGGATTTGGGGCGGCGCTTGTGCCGCCGCTTTGACTGCTTCTCGCGGGAACAAGCGTCCTTCTGTTCCTCATCGTCGTCTTCTTTTGGTGTGTCCACCATGTATACGTCATATGATGAGGTGGACGTCCAGCGCCCTGTGGGCGGTGGTTCCTCTTCGCCTCCCGCATCGTCGTCCATACCGTCGATGTATTCGGAGTCGAAGTCGAGCATGTCGGTTGATTCATCGACAGTGGCTATTAAGTGGGTGGTGGGTGGGTGTCGAATTTCTTCGTCGTCCGCATCCCAATCCTGTTGGCCATAATCCGGCCAGGGCTCTCCTGACAAAGAGAGAGACCTTAGTAAATTCAGAATGTCGCCGAAGGGCGAGTGCTGAAAGATATCCACGGTGGTGAATTCCATGATCGGCGCCCAATCGGATTCGATTGGTCGGGACGCGGGAAGTTCGGAGTCAGAAAAAGAGTCCGGCACCTTGGAGTCACGGGCTGCGCAGAGGGTTAGGCTGGTGTTTGGCTCAATCGCCGTTGAGACTGCAGCCCCTAAGGCGGTGTCTAACCACCCGTCCTCGACTGGTGTAGTTGGCTCCGAGCTAAGGGTCGGAGCTGATGCGGGCGCAGCCTCTGGGGTACTGTTCGGCGGCAGAGCTAGGTCATACCCATCGCGACAGTGCGGCGCGCCCGGCAGTGGCTCGAATCCGTCGAATATCAAGTCTCCGCGGATGTCGGCCGTGTAGTTCAAACTTCCAAATCTGACCTGATGGCCAGGCGCGTAGCTTTCAATCTGCTCCAGATGGCCAAGCAAATTAGCCCGCAGTGCAAAGCTGCCGAATACGAAGATCTGTCCGGGGAGAAAAATCTCACCCTGGACCGCATCGCTATCGATGATAGCAGGAGCCATCAAGCCTAACGGCGACGACACAGAGGAACTCTCAATAAAAGCACCAATATCGGTGTCAAAACCGGCAGATCTCGGGTAGGGGGTCCCGAAATGTGCGTCTAGGCCGGATGGTAACAGGAGGCAGGGGACACGATGTTTTACCCAGGTTCGGGCCCTCTTGATGGAGGTAAAACCCTACGTCCTTCTTGATTGATATTGATGATATGGGTAGTACAAGAGTAGATCTACCACGAGATCAGAGAGGCTAAACCCTAGAAGCTAGCCTATGGTATGATTGTATGTTATGGTTGTTGTCCTACGGACTAAACCCTCCGGTTTATATAGGCACCGGAGAGGGTTAGGGTTACACAAGGTCGGTTACAAAGGAGGAGATATCCATATCCGTATTGCCTAGCTTGCCTTCCACGCCAAGTAGAGTCCCATCCGGACACGAGACGAAGTCTTCAATCTTGTATCTTCATAGTCTAACAGTCCGGCCAATGGAGATAGTCCGGCTGTCCGGAGACCCCCTAATCCAGGACTCCCTCACACATTCTTCATGTTGACACCGTAGTCCTTGAGAGTTTGCTTCATCCATAGCAATTGAGCACAGCAAGAACCAGCGGCAATATACTCAGCTTCAGCAGTAGATAGTGATACACAATTCTGTTTCTTCGAGGACCAATAGACCAAAGATCGTCCGAGGAAATGACATGTACCAGATGTTGACTTGCGGTCCATACGATCACCAGCATAGTCAGAGTCAGAATATCCAATGAGATCAAAAGCCGAGCCCTTGGGGTACCATTATCCTAGTGTTGGTGTGTGAGCTAGATATCGAAGAATATGCTTCACAGCCTTATGGTGTGATTCCTTCGGTGTAGCTTGAAATCAGGCACACATGCAAACACTAAGCATTATATCTATCCTATATGCACATAAGTACAATAAAGAGCCAATCATGGAGCGGTATACCTTATGATCGAAGTCGATACCATTTTCATCAGGGCATAGATGGCCATTTGTGGGCATAGGAATTTTGACAACTTTGCAATCTTGCATGACGAATTTCCTCAGTACATCCTTGAGGTATTTCTCCTGAGATATGAATATGCCATTGCGTTGTTGACGAATTTGAAGACCTAAGAAGAATTTCAACTCTCCCATCATAGACATTTGATATTCTCCACTCATCATATAGGCAAATTCATCACTTTAACGTTGGTCAGTACAGCCAAAGATAATATCATCAACATATATTTGGCAGACAAACAATTCACCATCATAAGATTTAGTGAAAAGAGTAGGGTCGAGTGAACCGGGTTTGAAGCCTTTCTTCCTGAAGAATTCCGTCAAGGTATCATACCACGCCCGTGGGGCCTGCTTGAGGCCATAGAGGGCCTTGTTGAGTCTGAAGACTTTGTCAGGATTCTTTGGATCTTCAAAACCTGGGGGTTGAGCAACATATACTTCTTCCTCAAGCTTACCATTGAGGAATGCACTTTTCACATCGATTCGATATAAAGTGATATCATGATGGTTAGCATAAGCAAGTAATATGCAAATAGCCTCAAGTCTAGCAACAGGTGCAAAAGTTTCATCGAAATCAATTCCTTCAACCTGTGTGTAGCCTTGAGCTACGAGCCGTGCCTTATTCCTCACCGCAAGGCCATTTTCATCTTGCTTGTTGCGGTAGATCCACTTTGTGCCAATGATGTTGTGCTTGCGAGGATCTGGACGTTTGACCAGTTCCCAAACATTGTTGAGCTCGAACTAATGTAGTTCTTCTTGCATGGCCTGAATCCACTCAGGCTCCAGAAATGCTTCATCTACCTTAGTGGGCTCTATGCTATAGACAAAAGCATAGTGCCCACAAAAGTTAGATAAATGTGAAGCTTTTGAGCGTGTGAGAGGACCTGGCGCTTTGATGTCATTGATGATCTTTTCAACTTGCATTTCTTTTGCAATGCGAGGATGAGCTGGTTGTCCTTGAAGAATTTGATCAGCATTCTCTTCAGCACCATTTTCTTCAGTATTTTCTTCAGGTGCATTAGCTCGACGTTCTTCATGTTCTGGAATGAATTCTTCAGCAGATTCTTCAGTAGGAATGACATCCTCAGTAGCCTTGAACTTGATAGTTTCCTCAAGTGCTGGTTCATCTATCACAGTAGGTAGGTGCTCTCTTTGCGAGCCATTGTTTCATCGAACCGCACATCTACAGTTTCAACGACCTTGTGAAGAACATTGTTGAAGACTCTGTAGGTGTGCGAGTCCTTTCCGTAACCAAGCATAAAACCTTCATGTGCTTTCGGTGCAAATTTTGAGTTGTAATGAGGATCTCTAATCCTACATTTAGCACCGAAGACTTTGAAATAACTTACATTGGGTTTCTTATCAGTGAGGAGTTCATAGGCAGTCTTCTTGAAGAATTTGTGAAGATATACTCTGTTGATGATGTGGCACGCAGTATCAATTGCCTCAATCCAGAACCGACGAGGCGTTTTGTATTCATCGAGCATAGTGCGAGCCATCTCAGCAAGAGTCCTGTTCTTGTGTTCCATGACGTCGTTCTGGTGAGGAGTGTAAGGAGCAGATAACTCATGAGTAATACCAAGTTCATCAAGATAGTCATCGAGATCAGAATTCTTGAACTCAGTGCCATTGTCACTTCTGATGTGCTTGATCTTCACACCAAAGTTGGTTGAAGCCCTCGAGGAAAATCGTTTGAAGACTTCTTGCACTTCATGTTTGTAAGTAACAATGTGTACCCATGTGTATCGAGAGTAATCATCAACAATAACGAAGCCATATTGAGATGCATCATTTGAAACAGCAGAATAATGATTAGGACCGAAGAGATCCATGTGAAGCAGTTCAAATGGATGAGTAGTGGTCATGATAGTCTTCGCTAGATGCTTAGCCTTTGTCATGTTCCCAGCTTCACAGGCTCCGCATAGGTGATCCTTGAGGAATTTGACATTCTCGATGCCAATGACATGCTTCTTCTTCGCAAGCGTGTGCAAATTCCTCATGCCTGCATGACCAAGTCGTCGATGCTAGAGCCAGCCTTCTGAAGCTTTTGAAAGTAGACACACGGCTGGTTGTGGTCCTGTAGAGAAATCAGCAATATACAGGTCTCCTCTCCTAAAGCCTTTGAAGACTTTGGAATTGTCATCTTCCATAACCACAACACAACGGTACTTGCCAAAGACAACAACCATATCGAGATCGCAAAGCATTGAGACTGACATAAGGTTGTATCCTAAGGACTCAACAAGCATGACTTTGTCCATGTGTCGATCCTTTGTGATCGCAACCTTACCCAGACCCAATACCTGACTTTTGCCTTTGTTAGCAAAGATGATATGCTTCAGATGCAATGGAGATAATGGAGCATCCATCAATAGATTCTTGTCACCAGTCATGTGATTTGTACATCCACTATCGAGGACCCACTCAGTGGCTTTGGTTGATCATCCTGGAGATGAATTAGTGCAGCTTACAAACTCATATACTTCATCAGTGAAGAATATGACATCAATTTATCAGATCAATTTCATCAAGCAAAAGAACAGATAAAGCAATATGAGGACATGAGAAATGAAAGTTCATTTCTTCATGATTAGCCCGTGTCCTATCAGGAATACTCAGGTCTCCAACAAATTCTTCAGACGATTATGTACGTCTAGAGACCTGACCCTGCAGAAGAGATTAGTTCCTTTTCTTCACCACCCACATCTGAAGGGGTAGTAAAGAGTTCATCATTCTGCGAGCTCCATACGAGAAGGATGGCATAGAAGCCAGTCCATTTTGTTTCACATAGGAGGGGTTAGAGTAAGCATAAGAGTAAACAGAGAAATTCTTCGAGGACTTATGGACATAACGATTTGAAGAATAATGCACATATCCATAATCCTTAGATCTTCCCTGCGAAATTGACGGGTTAGAACGATGATGTTCATATGAGGACTTTGATCCTTTTGAGGAATATGATCCATGTGAGGAGTTTGGTCCGTATGAGGACTTGGATCCATATGAAGAATTTGGTCCATATGAAGAATTTGATCTAGGATTCCTATTCTTCACAGGTGGCGTCATGATGACATTCACCTGAAGATTTTCAAGGCATCTTTTGGGAACCCAGATTTTCTTCATAGGGGGACCGTTCCTGTAGTTAGTGCCAACATATCTAGCAAATACTTCACCATTCTGATTTTTGAACAATTTATAGTTGGAGTCAAATGACTCATCATCAGAACGAGGAGATTCACATGCAAATCCAGATAAGTTAGATGGATCAACTGGAGGTCCCTTTGCAGCAACCCATGTAGTTTTGGGGTACTGCTCAGGCTTCCAATATGTACCATCAACATTGAGTTTCCTCTCAAAGGAAATACCCTCTTTCCTAGGGTTCCTATTGAGGATCTGCTTTTTAAGCACATCACAAAGAGTCTGACGCCCTTTGAGGCTTTGTACATGCATGTCATGTACAATTCCTTCAGCCCTGCATCATCAGTGATACTAGCAATGTCCTCAGATGAGGAATTAGTGATAGCAGAAGCATGTGAAGAATTTCAAACATTAGCAGCATTTGAACTAGTGCATCTTACGAACTCATATACTTCATCAGTGAAGAATATGACATCAATTCATCAGATCAATTCCATCAAGCAAAAGAACAGATAAAACAGTATGAGGACGTGAGAAATGAAAGTTCATTTCTTCATGATTAGCCTGCGTCCTATCAGGTATACTCAGGTCTCCAGCAAATTCTTCAGACGATTACGTACGTCTAGAGACCTGACCCTGCAGAAGAGATTAGTTCCTTTTCTTCACCACCCACATCTGAAGGGGTGGCAAAGAGTTCATCATTCTGCGAGCTCCATACGAGAAGGATGGCATAGAAGCCAGTCCATTTCATTTCACATAAGAGGGGTTAGAGTAAGCATAAGAGTAAGCGGAGAAATTCTTCGAGGACTTATGGACATAATGATTTGAAGAATAATGCACATATCCATAATCCTTAGATCTTCCCTGTGAAACAGACAGGTTAGCACGATGATGTTCATATGAGGACTTTGATCCTTTTGAGGAATATGATCCATGTGAGGAGTTTGGTCCGTATGAGGACTTGGATCCATATGAAGAATTTGGTCCATATGAGGAATTTGATCTGGGGTTCCTATTCTTCACAGGTGGCGTCATGATGACATTCACCTGAAGATTTTCAAGGCATATTTTGGGAACCCCGATTTTCTTCATAGGGGAGCCGTTCCTGCAGTTAGTGCCAACATATCTAGTAAATACTTCACCATTCTGATTTTTGAACAGTTTATAGTTGGAGTCAAATGCCTCATCATCAGAACGAGGATATTCACATGCAAATCCAGATAAGTTAGATGGATCAACTGGAGGTCCCTTTGCAGCAACCCATGTAGTTTTGGGGTACTGCTCAGGCTTCCAATATGTACCATCACCATTGAGTTTTGTCTCAAAGGCAATACCCTCTTTCCTAGGGTTCCTATTGAGGATCTGCTTTTTAAGCACATCACAAAGAGTCTGATGCCCTTTGAGGCTTTTGTGCATACCTGTCATGTACAATTCCTTCAGCCCTGCATCATCAGTGATACTAGCAATGTCCTCAGATGAGGAATTAGAGATAGCAGAGGCATATGAAGAATTTGATACATTAGCAGCATTTGAACATTCAGGTGAAGAATTAGCAGATTCACGTTCAATGCACTTCAAGCATGGAGGAACAAATTCTTCCTCGAAAGCGTTGATTTGTTGAGCAATTAATGAATCACGCTCCTTCTGAAGATCTTCATAAGTCACTCTTAGCTTCTTAAGGTCTTGCTTTCTTTGAAGAAATTCATAAGAAAGCTTCTCATGATCGGATAAGAGAGTGTTATGATGACCTTGAAGATTGTCAAACCTAGTCTGAAGTCTCTGAAGATCTTCAGTCAAGGCTTTAGTGCGATCCATTTCTTCACCCAACATATCATCACTTTTGTCTATCATGATTTGAACCTTTTCTAAAGCCCTTTGTTGTTTTACAGCAATCTTAGCAAGTTTAGAATAGCTGGGCTTAAGATTTTCATCAGATTCATTCTCACTTGATTCAGAGGAGGTATATTTGAGTACCTTGGCACCCTTTGCCATGAAGCAATAGGTGGGAGCGTAGTCATCATCGCCTTCATCAGCCTTGTTGGTGAGGTCATTGTCTTCAGTGTTGAAGATAGACTTGCTGACGAATGCAGTAGCGAGAGCTAGGCTTGCCACTCCGGATTCGGACTCCTCAGATGTCTCCTCTTCCTCATTTTCTTCTGATTCAGCCTCAGAGTCCATTTCCTTGTCAATGAATGTCCTAGCCTTCTTGGAGCTGTTCTTCTTGTGAGATGGAGACTTTGAGGATTTTGATGATGAAGATTTTGTGGATTTCTTCTTTTTCTTCGTATCATCAGAACTATAATCCTTGTATTTATTCTTCTTTGATTCCTTTTCCCAATGCAGACAATCTTGAATGTAATGTCCAGGTTTCTTGCACTTATGACAGAGCCTCCTCTTGTAGTCACTGGATGAGGAATCATTGCTCCTTGAGGGTCTTCCAAAGCGACCACGTCTTGAGAACTTTTGGAACTTCTTCACGAGCAGTGCTAGATCATGGCTTAGTTCTTCATGATCACCAAGGCTGCTACCAGAGTCTTCATCTTCGGACTCAGATACTGCCTTGGCCTTCATTGCACGTGATCTGCCATAGCTCGAACCATAGAGATCTCTTTTTTCAGCAAGTTGGAACTCATGAGTATTTAGCCTCTCAAGAATATCAGCAGGATCAAGTGACTTGCAATCAGCACGTTCTTGTATCATCAATGCCAGAGTGTCAAATGAGGAATCAAGCGATCTCAGCAATTTCTTCACCACCTCATGGTCGGTGATGTCAGTGGCACCAAGTGCTTGAAGCTCATTTGAGATGTCAGTGAGGCGACCGAAGGTTTGTTGAACATTTTCATTGTCGAGTCTTTTGAAGCGGTTGAAGAGATTGCGAAGAACATCGACTCGAGAGTCACGCTGTGTTGAGACTCCTTCATTCACTTTGGACAACCTGTCCCAGATAAGCTTCGCTGTCTCCAAAGCACTCACTCTGCCATACTGTCCTTTGCTCACATGGCCACATATGATGTTCTTCGCTTGAGAGTCGAGTTGCTTGAATCTCTTCACATCAGCAGCATTCAGAGAAGGTGTGACTGAGGGAACACCATTTTCCACAACATACCAGAGATCGTTATCAATTGCCTCAAGATGCATTCACATCTTATTCTTCCAGTAGGGGTAGTACATCCCATCGAAGGTAGGACACACAGCAGACACCTTGATTATACCTGCGGTCGATATAACTAAAACTCCAGGCGGTTAAACCAAAATCACACAGAACAAGGGAGTACCTTGCTCTGATACCAATTGAAAGTGTGTTATATCGAATAGAGAGGGTGTGAATAGGCGATTTTTATGAAATTCTTCACTGAGGAATTTGCCGGTGAGGAAATTCCTTAGTGAAGAACTACTAGCAGCGGAATAAGTACTCAAAAGTAAACATAACAGAATACAAGCATGGTCATCATGATGAAATGAAGACAGGCACAAAGTACAGGTAGCGTAAGCACGGGATAACACATGATGAAGACAAACAAACTGAAGAAATTGAACTGAGGAAATTGAGAAAGTCTTCAGTCAAAGTCTTCAAACACAGGTATGAACAAGCACACAACACAGTTATGAGGAAATGAAAGAGTTGAGGAAATAGAACCAGTAAGCTTGGTGAAGACAATGATTTGGTAGACCCGTTCCAACTGCTGTCTCAGTTGTACGTCTGGTTGGAGCGGCTGAGTATTTAAACTCGAGGACACACAGTCCCGGACACCCAGTCCTGAGCACGCAGCTCAGGACACCAAGTCCTCACCGTATTCTCCTTGAGCTAAGGTCACACATACCTCGCCCAATCACTCGTGGTAAGTCTTCAAGTGACTTCCGAACCTTCACAAACTTGGTCACTCGGCGATCCACAATTCCTCTTGGATGCTCTAGACCATGACGCCTAACCGTCTGGAAGAAGCACAGTCTTCAAAGGTAATAAGCGTCGGATCCACGCAGGATCAATCTCTTCAGTGATGCTCAATCACTTGGGGTTTGTAGGTGTTTGGGTTTGGGTTTTTCCTCACTTGATGATTTTTGCTCAAAGTTCTCAGAGGATGGGTTGTTCTCAAATGACAAGTGTCAGTTTCTCTTGGAGCAGCCAACCAGCTAGTGGTTGTAGGGGGCGGCTATTTATAGCCTAGGGAGCAGCCCGACATGATAAGACATAAATGCCCTTCAATGATATGACCGTTAGGTGGATAGATATTTTGGGGCAGCTGGCGCATAGCACAGCAATGGTCGGAATTTTGAGTAGCAAAATCCTCAGGGCTATCATGTTCCTCACTGTGTAGGCAATTCGCACTGACGAATTCCTAACTCCTCAGTCAGAACAAATTCCTTAGAGACCAGAAGAACTTCGTCACTATCACTGAAGAAATTGACTGAACTGTATGAGATTTCCAATGGCTTCACTCGAAGGGATTGGTAGGTGTAGGATTTTGAGTTGAGCATCACATGGAAATTTTTCCTTAGTATTTCCTCGACCCCCTTTAACAGTACGGTGTTTCCTATGACTCAAGAAAGAGAAAATGGAACTACGAAAACAAGAGTCTTCACGCTTCATGTTCCTCGAATGAATACCAAGACTTCATAGTCACACCAATTTCTTCACTTTCAAAGTCTTCAGAGATTCAAAGTCTTTAGTCGAAGAACTTCATTTTTAGGGGTCGACTTTCTCTGTAAATATCAAACTCCTCATAGACTTATAGACATGTGTACACTCACAAACGCATTAGTCCCTTAACCTATAAGTCTTCAATACACCAAAATCACTAAGGGGCACTAGATGCACTTACAATTGAGCAACATATACTTCTTCCTCAAGCTTACCATTGAGGAATGCACTTTTCACATCGATTCGATATAAAGTGATATCATGATGGTTAGCATAAGCAAGTAATATGCGAATAGCCTCAAGTCTAGCAACAGGTGCAAAAGTTCCATCGAAATCAATTCCTTCAACCTGTGTGTAGCCTTGAGCTACGAGCCGTGCCTTATTCCTCACCACAAGGCCATTTTCATCTTGCTTGTTGCGGTAGATCCACTTTGTGCCAATGATGTTGTGCTTGCGAGGATCTGGACGTTTGACCAGTTCCCAAACATTGTTGAGCTCGAACTAATGTAGTTCTTCTTGCATGGCCTGAATCCACTCAGGCTCCAGAAATGCTTCATCTACCTTAGTGGGCTCTATGCTATAGACAAAAGCATAGTGCCCACAAAAGTTAGATAAATGTGAAGCTTTTGAGCGTGTGAGAGGACCTGGCGCTTTGATGTCATTGATGATCTTTTCAACTTGCATTTCTTTTGCAATGCGAGGATGAGCTGGTTGTCCTTGAAGAATTTGATCAGCATTCTCTTCAGCACCATTTTCTTCAGTATTTTCTTCAGGTGCATTAGCTCGACGTTCTTCATGTTCTGGAATGAATTCTTCAGCAGATTCTTCAGTAGGAATGACATCCTCAGTAGCCTTGAACTTGATAGTTTCCTCAAGTGCTGGTTCATCTATCACAGTAGGTAGGTGCTCTCTTTGCGAGCCATTGTTTCATCGAACCGCACATCTACAGTTTCAACGACCTTGTGAAGAACATTGTTGAAGACTCTGTAGGTGTGCGAGTCCTTTCCGTAACCAAGCATAAAACCTTCATGTGCTTTCGGTGCAAATTTTGAGTTGTAATGAGGATCTCTAATCCTACATTTAGCACCGAAGACTTTGAAATAACTTACATTGGGTTTCTTATCAGTGAGGAGTTCATAGGCAGTCTTCTTGAAGAATTTGTGAAGATATACTCTGTTGATGATGTGGCACGCAGTATCAATTGCCTCAATCCAGAACCGACGAGGCGTTTTGTATTCATCGAGCATAGTGCGAGCCATCTCAGCAAGAGTCCTGTTCTTGTGTTCCATGACGTCGTTCTGGTGAGGAGTGTAAGGAGCAGATAACTCATGAGTAATACCAAGTTCATCAAGATAGTCATCGAGATCAGAATTCTTGAACTCAGTGCCATTGTCACTTCTGATGTGCTTGATCTTCACACCAAAGTTGGTTGAAGCCCTCGAGGAAAATCGTTTGAAGACTTCTTGCACTTCATGTTTGTAAGTAACAATGTGTACCCATGTGTATCGAGAGTAATCATCAACAATAACGAAGCCATATTGAGATGCATCATTTGAAACAGCAGAATAATGATTAGGACCGAAGAGATCCATGTGAAGCAGTTCAAATGGATGAGTAGTGGTCATGATAGTCTTCGCTAGATGCTTAGCCTTTGTCATGTTCCCAGCTTCACAGGCTCCGCATAGGTGATCCTTGAGGAATTTGACATTCTCGATGCCAATGACATGCTTCTTCTTCGCAAGCGTGTGCAAATTCCTCATGCCTGCATGACCAAGTCGTCGATGCTAGAGCCAGCCTTCTGAAGCTTTTGAAAGTAGACACACGGCTGGTTGTGGTCCTGTAGAGAAATCAACAATATACAGGTCTCCTCTCCTAAAGCCTTTGAAGACTTTGGAATTGTCATCTTCCATAACCACAACACAACGGTACTTGCCAAAGACAACAACCATATCGAGATCGCAAAGCATTGAGACTGACATAAGGTTGTATCCTAAGGACTCAACAAGCATGACTTTGTCCATGTGTCGATCCTTTGTGATCGCAACCTTACCCAAACCCAATACCTGACTTTTGCCTTTGTTAGCAAAGATGATATGCTTCAGATGCAATGGAGATAATGGAGCATCCATCAATAGATTCTTGTCACCAGTCATGTGATTTGTACATCCACTATCGAGGACCCACTCAGTGGCTTTGGTTGATCATCCTGGAGATGAATTAGTGCAGCTTACAAACTCATATACTTCATCAGTGAAGAATATGACATCAATTTATCAGATCAATTTCATCAAGCAAAAGAACAGATAAAGCAATATGAGGACGTGAGAAATGAAAGTTCATTTCTTCATGATTAGCCCGCGTCCTATCAGGAATACTCAGGTCTCCAACAAATTCTTCAGACGATTATGTACGTCTAGAGACCTGACCCTGCAGAAGAGATTAGTTCCTTTTCTTCACCACCCACATCTGAAGGGGTAGTAAAGAGTTCATCATTCTGCGAGCTCCATACGAGAAGGATGGCATAGAAGCCAGTCCATTTTGTTTCACATAGGAGGGGTTAGAGTAAGCATAAGAGTAAACAGAGAAATTCTTCGAGGACTTATGGACATAACGATTTGAAGAATAATGCACATATCCATAATCCTTAGATCTTCCCTGCGAAATTGACGGGTTAGAACGATGATGTTCATATGAGGACTTTGATCCTTTTGAGGAATATGATCCATGTGAGGAGTTTGGTCCGTATGAGGACTTGGATCCATATGAAGAATTTGGTCCATATGAAGAATTTGATCTAGGGTTCCTATTCTTCACAGGTGGCGTCATGATGACATTCACCTGAAGATTTTCAAGGCATCTTTTGGGAACCCAGATTTTCTTCATAGGGGGACCGTTCCTGTAGTTAGTGCCAACATATCTAGCAAATACTTCACCATTCTGATTTTTGAACAATTTATAGTTGGAGTCAAATGACTCATCATCAGAACGAGGAGATTCACATGCAAATCCAGATAAGTTAGATGGATCAACTGGAGGTCCCTTTGCAGCAACCCATGTAGTTTTGGGGTACTGCTCAGGCTTCCAATATGTACCATCAACATTGAGTTTCCTCTCAAAGGCAATACCCTCTTTCCTAGGGTTCCTATTGAGGATCTGCTTTTTAAGCACATCACAAAGAGTCTGACGCCCTTTGAGGCTTTGTACATGCATGTCATGTACAATTCCTTCAGCCCTGCATCATCAGTGATACTAGCAATGTCCTCAGATGAGGAATTAGTGATAGCAGAAGCATGTGAAGAATTTCAAACATTAGCAGCATTTGAACATTCAGGTGAAGAATTAGCAGATTCACGTTCAATGCATTTCAAACAAGGAGGAACAAATTCTTCCTGAGAAGCGCCGATTTGTTGAGCAAGTAATGAATCGCGCTCCTTCTGAAGATCTTCATAACTCACTCTTAGCTTTTCAAGATCTTGCTTTCTTTGAAGAAATTCATAAGAAAGCTTCTCATGATCAGATAAAAGAGTGTTATATTGATCTTGAAGGGTTTCATACTTAGTATGAAGTCTCTGAAGACTTTCAGCCAAAGCTTTTGACTGATGCATTTCTTCACCCAACATATCATCGCTCTTATTTAGCATGTAGTGAACTTTTTACAAAGCTCTTTGTTGTTTAGTGGCAAGGGAAGCAAGTTTGACATAGATGGGTCCAAATTCATCACCAAATTCATCATCACTAGACTCGGATAGGTAGCATTCAGTTACCTCAGCATCTTTTGCCATAAGGCATGATGCAGAAGATGATGATTCTGGTTCGAATGTCATCGCTTTGAGAGATTCCTTGAAGTCCTCAAACCAAGTGAAAGGATCGATATGGTTGACTAGAGGGGGGGTGAATAGGCAACTAACAATTTTAGCTTTTCTTTAACAATTTAAACTTTGCATCAAAGTAGGTTGTCTAGATATGCAACTAGGTGAGCAACCTATATCATGCAACAAGGATAGGAACACAAGCAAGCAAGAGATATGACACAAATAAGCTTGCACAAGTAAAGGCACGAGATAACCAAGAGTGGAGACGAGGATGTGTTACCAAAGTTCCTTCCCTTTGAAGGGAAGTACGTCTCCGTTGGAGAGGTGTGGAGGCACAATGCTCCCCAAGAAGCCACTAGGGCCACCGTATTCTCCTCATGCCCTCACACAATGCGAGATGTCGTGATTCCACTATTGGTGCCCTTGAAGGCGACGACCGAACCTTTACAAACAAGGTTGGGGCTCTCTCCACAACTTAATTGGAGGCTCCTAATGAAACCACGAAGCTTCACCACAATGGAATATGGCTCCGAGGTGACCTCAACCGTCTAGGGTGCTCAAACACCCAAGAGTAACAAAATCCACACAAGAAAGTATGGGGGAAGAAATTATCCTTTGGTGGAAGTGTAGATCTAGGTCTCCTCCTTCAATCCCTAGCAAATCAACAAGTTTGAGTGGCTAGAGAGAGAGATCGGGCAAGAGAGCTTGAAGTGCATTAATGGTGGAGTGAGAGAGGTCAAAGGTGAGAGTGGTAGGTGGGAGAAGCTCCCTTATATAGCAACCCTAGATTCCAACCGTTACTGCGTTTTTTCATTGCAGCGGTACAACCGGTCCTCGTCCCCGTACAACCAGGACTCATGGTGTATCTGCAAAAACCCTACCAAGCGGTACAACCGGACCTGCGGGCGGTAGTACCGGCTAAGAAAAATAACCTGACTAACCGCAGAGCCACCGCACAACCACCGCATCAAAACAGGAGCTTGACCGGTACTTGGGCGGTGCCTGGACGGAACAACCGCATGGCCTTGCGCTCTTGGGCGGCTAAGTTCCGAGCGGAAGAACCGCTCAGACCACCGGTGGTACCGGTCACCGAGGAACGACCGGACCAACCGGGCCACTACTGCCCAAGAACCGCATCAAAACAGAAGCGCGAGCGGTACTTGAGCGGTGCATGGACGGAGCCACCGCCCCAGCTTTTGCAGAGCATGGTGGCAGTACCACCGCCCGGAGGCAGCGGTAGAACCGCTCGAGCAAAGCTGGTGAGCGACAAGACCCAGCGGTACAACTGCTCCAGAGAGCGGTACAACCGCTGGGCAGAAACAGTGAGTGGGAATAGATAGGAGAAGAGACAAGGAGAACTCTCTCTCTCTCTCTCTCACCTGAGGAAGACAAATGAGGGGTGATGAAGGTGTACGTGAAAAGATTCCCCTAGTTCTTTCTAATGAGGATTCCCTCTTGATAGTACAGGTTCCCTACGACCAAAGAGATAAAAAGCATAGGGGACTCCGTCTTCGATCTTTTCCTACAAGAGAGAATAGCTTTCCGATGTGAGCCTAAGCGTCGAGAACCTGAAACATTTAGCACAAGATTAGACCAACAAAGGGTTGTTATCATCATCCAAAACATAAAGTAGGGAAATGCCCTTTCAATCTCCCCCTTTTTGGTGGATGATGACAACAACATGATTTGCAAGAGAGAAGTCTATGAAATCTAGACAGAGCTCCCCCTAGATGTGTGCCCAAAAGAACACGCTGTAAGAAAGCATGGGCACACTCTCAGGGCTAGACTCCCCCTAGATTTTATAGACTCACTACTCTAAGCACATAATATGAGAGACAACATAACAGAAAGATAGCACTAATAACAATAATAATAACCGACGAACTGATAGCAATAAAAGGAGTAGCATAAGTCTCACACACAACAAGAAACCACCACGAACAAAGTTCAACACTGAAGAGAAACACGAGGAAACGAGAAACCCAACCTATGCAAATCCCGAGACCTATAGAACCCTCTCCCCCTTTGGCATCAAGACACCAAAAAGGAAAAGAGCGAAGCTAGCGTCCCAAAGCTCAGTAGTCCTCCTCTGACTCCTCGGTCGCATCTGGATCCTCATCAGCAGAGTCGGTATCATCGTCAGGATCGGATTCCTCTATGGCATTGTCAGCAACAGCAAAAGAGGTGGATGATTGGGGAGGGGCCTCATCATCACCCCAGGCTTTACACTTTATGCTTCCGGCTCGTATGTTGTGTGGAATTGTGAGCGGATAACAATTTCACACAGGAAACAGCTATGACCATGATTACGCCAAGCTATTTAGGTGAGACTATAGAATACTCAAGCTTCTCATTGACATGTGCCTCATACATCTTCTTCTGGATGTCAATCTGGAGACAAAAGGTCTTCTTCACCTTGGCAGTGAGCTTGGCCACCCAAGAGGGCTTGGTCCCGGGCTCCATCTCAAAGTCCTCATCGTCAGAAGTGGCATAGACATCCTCAGGAGCATTGGCAGGGAAGCGGGGCTCAGCGTGCTTCTTCTTCTTAAGAAGCTTGACCTCATGAACAGTGAGATTGTCTGGAGAAGTGAGGAGCTCTCCAGGATGACGAACAGCCCACACAGAGTTCAGAAAGCACATGACAAACGGAGCGTAGATTGGGACCTTACGGTAGATGACCATCTTGTACATTTCATGCCACAGCCAATTTGACACATCAAACGTTGCACTAGTCCCCACCATGGTCTTCATAGCAACCATAAAGTCAACCAAATAGCCATGAATCTCATCTTGGTTGCCCACCTTGGGCAAGAGCACATTACGGAACACTCGGTGCATGATGTCATAGACCTTCTCCAAATCCTTGGATTCTCCAATAATCCCACGGCCCCGAATGTATAGAGGGGCAAGCTTCTCCTTAGGCATGGACTCAGGATGGTCATGAGGACGAATGCCACCCCTTCCTTCCAGACCGGTATTATCATACCCAATAGCATTGCAGAAAGCCCTCCAGGGAACTTGAAAGAGCTCATCACGACACATGAAAGTGAGAGTGCGTGCGTCATCTTCTCCAAAGTGAACCATGGCATAGAACCGATGGATGAGATGAACATCAAAGTCACAGTTGACTGACATGAGCTTGACAAGATCAAATTCCTCGCAGAGAGCCAATGCCTCACCAAAATACTCCAAGTTGCTCCTCCAATGGTCAAGATCGATGGTCCACTGCTTGGCATACCTGTTCTTGTTGTGCTCAAAGAGTTCATGTACAATCCGTACTTGCATCTCGTTCCGGAACTGAACGGTGGTCCAACGAGGAGCTATGGGAACCTCATCAGGATTCTTCGAGCGGTAGGCTTCCCAATCCTTGGCTTTCCAGCGATGCAACAACAGTACCACACGTTGCTTTGCAGCGGCAGACTTTTCACGACGAGTGGGCTTGGTGGGAATCACAACCTCTTCTTCACCATCAGACACAACCGGACACAAGGTCCATCGTGCCCTCTTCTTGGTCTTGCGAGGAGCAGAGCGAGAACTAGAGCCACCTGAACACACGCACAAGGAGAACACAAGAGACCCATCAAAGATGAGAGGATTGCACACACAAAGAAGAAAAGATATATTGCACAAACTTTAGAAAATGAAACAAGGCTACATGGTGCAGATAACCCGGTTGAACCGGTTCTCCTACCGGTAGTACCGCTCCAGCGGTTGTAGGCGGTAGAACCGCTGGACAGTGGTACTACGGGTAGAGACTAGATTTAACCGCGAAATATGAATCATACTAGCCATATTCTACTTTCAAAGATGTGCAATCTAAGCAGGAGGCAAAAAGTGATCTCTTCCACCCAATAGTTTAATCGATAAACGCGGAATGTCAAGTAATGCCCTAGAGCAAAGGGAACAAACCCTAGAACGAAGAACGAAGAACAAGGGGCATTACCGGCATCCATGGGAAGAGATCGGGACGGAGAAGGCCTCCTTGGAGAGGATCCACGGAGACCCCATGGATCCGAAGCGCGAGAAGCACTCCGGGGCAGAGGCAATGGCGGCCGGCGGCTAGGGCACAAGATGGGAAGGGCTGGGGAAGGGAAGAAACCCCCACCAGCCCCGAGGGGTATATATAGACCCAAAGCCACGCGGCGGTTGTACCGCTCAAGGGAGCGGTTGTACCGCTGCCTGGTACGAGCCAGTGGATACGGGTGGTACTTCTGTCGCCAAGAGGTAGCGGTAGTACCGCCGTAGCCAACCGGTAGAACCGGTCAGACGGGCACCCCAGTGGTTGAGCGGTGGAACCACTCAGCCACCGCTGGGAGACCGCCTGGAGAGCACCAGCGGTTGAACAGCCTGTGACCCCGGTTGTATCGCCCGGAAACCATCACCAACGCCATGAACAAGAGTGTGCAATGAGACCCCAACACCTAGCGCCTAAGAAAACAAACTAAGGCACGAACAGGAAGAACTGACATAAGGCACAACACGAACAAGGGGGGCGGAGGCCGTAGCCCCCTATGTATGAGTCAATTGGTATGGCACCATGAAGAATTATCCTTGGGCCCATGACCAAAACTCGTCTTTGAAGCACAAGTACCATCACAAATGGCTAATGTGAAAGAGTTGTTCAATTTATGCATAAGGGGGGGGGGGGGGGAGAGTTCATCGAGAGAACAACACTCCCCCTATGTCCATGCCTGCATCTAAACGAGATAACAAGTTGGGTATGGTGGGGTGTGCATGGGTTCAAGCAACATTGCTCGAGTCAATGATATTTAGCTCATGCCTTAACTCGCGAAATCTTGCTTCATCCAAGGGCTTCGTGAAAATATCTGCAAGGTTATCATGAGTGTTGACATAGTTGAGCTCGATCTCTCCTTGCCTAATATGATCCCGGATGAAGTGATACCGGATCTCAATATGCTTCGTCTTGAAGTGTTGCACCGGGTTGAGAGAGATCTTGATGGCACTTTCATTGTGACACCAAAGAGGCACTTTGTCACAAATGGCACCGTAATCCTTTAAAGTTTGCCTCATCCACAAGAGTTGTGCACAACAACTACCGGCCGCTACATACTCCACTTCGGTAGACAAGAGGGACACACAACTTTGCTTTTTGGAAGACCAACTTACCAGAGAGCAACCAAGGAATTGGCACCCTCCAGAAGTGGACTTCCTATCCACTTTGTCTCCCGCCCAATCGGAATCCGAATACCCTACAAGCTTGAAATTTGATCCTCTTGGGTACCATAAGCCAAAGTTTGGGGTATGAGCCAAATATCGAAATATTCGTTTGACCGCCACATGGTGACTTTCCTTAGATGCGGCTTGAAACCATGCACAAACTCCCACACTCAACATGATATCCGGTCTAGATGCACAAAGGTAAAGCAAGGATCCAATCATGGAGCGATATACCTTTTGATCCACCGCTTTACCATTGGGATCTATGTCAAGTTGGCACTTGGTGGGCATTGGAGTGGAAGCCGGCTTGACGTCACTTAGCTTGAATCTCTTGAGTATATTTGGCTTGGTTGATGAAGGTTCCTTCTCTTCTTTGCTTCACTTCGAACCCTAGAAAGAACTTCAACTCTCCCATGGAAGACATCTCGAACTTTGAGGTCATGAGAGCGGCAAATTCCTCATTGAAAGCTTTGTTAGGGGAACCAAAGATAATATCATCAACATATAATTGGCACACAAACAATTCCCCTTTGACCTTCTTAGTAAAAAGAGTGGGGTCGATTAGCCCAACTTCAAAACCACGGTCTTGTAACAACTTGGTAAGGTGGTCATACCACGCACGTGGGGCTTGTTTAAGGCCATAGAGTGCCTTATCGAGTTGATACACATGATCAGGAAAGTAGGGATCCTCGAACCCGTGGGGTTGCTTGACATAAACCAATTCATTAATAGGACCATTAAGAAAAGCACTCTTCACATCCATTTGTTGTAACTTAAAGTTATGATGAGAAGCCTATGCAATCAACATGCGAATGGATTCAAGACGAGCAACGGGAGCAAAGGTTTCACCGTAGTTGATACCCTCGACTTGGGAGTAGCCTTATGCTACCAAACGAGCCTTGTTGCGAATAATAATCCCATGGGCATCTTGCTTGTTCTTAAATATCCACTTGGTTCCAATGACATTGTGGTTCCCCGTCGGTCTTGGCACCAATCTCCACACTTTGTTGTGCTCGAAGTTGTTGAGTTCTTCATGCATGGCATTGAGCCAATCCGGATCTTCGAGCGCCTCATAGACCTTGTGGGGTTCGACACAAGAGACAAACGCGTGATGTTCACAATAGTTTGCTACTTGCCTACGAGTGCTTACCCCCTTTCTTAAGCTTCCAAGCACATTCGTCATGAGATGATCCTTGGTGGAGAGCTTGGAAGCAACCTTGGCGGCACGACGCTCCAATTCCTCCTCGGGGGTGAGATGAGGAGTGGTCACTTGATCATCTTGAGTGTCATCTTGAGCTTGTTCTCATTCTTGAACTTGCTCGGAGGAGAGAACTTGTCCTTGGGCATCACTCGGTGTGTCACCACCGTCTTGAGCATGATCTTGCCCTTGGTCTTGTTCTTGAGGATGAGGGCCTTCATGTTGTTCTTCGGAAGCGTGTGGGCCTTGGGTTGGCGATGGCTCCACTTGAGTGGAGCATTGTCCTTCTCCTTCGGCCACAAGGGGTTCCTCAATGGGTAGGATAAAACCAACACCCATTCTTCTTATGGCTTGAGGAGGAATTTCATCACCTACATCACAAGTGCCACTTTGCTCCACTTGGGAGCCGTTATTCTCATCAAACTCCACGTTACACGTCTCCTCAATAAGTCCCGTGGATTTATTGAGGACACGGTAAGCATGAGAGTTTGTAGCATAACCAACAAATATGCCCTCATAAGCTCTAGCCTCAAATTTAGACAACCGAACACCTTTCTTGAGAATGAAACACTTACACCCGAACACCTGAAAGTACTTGAGGTTGGGCTTGTTACCGGTGAGTATCTCATATGGAGTCTTGTTCAAGACCTTGCGGAGGTAGAGCCGATTTGATGCATGACACGTGGTGTTGATGGCTTCGGCCCAAAAGTTGTATGGAGACTTGAACTCCGCCATCATGGTCCTTGCCGCATCCATCAACGTCCGGTTCTTCCTCTCCGCAACACCATTTTGTTGAGGGGTGTAAGGTGCGGAATATTGATGCTTGATTCCCTCATCACTAAGAAACTCATCCAAGGTGTAGTTCTTGAACTCGGTGCCGTTGTCACTTCTTATTGTCAAGATCTTTGCATTGTGTTGATGTTGTGCTCCATTTGCAAAGTCAATGACGGTTTGTTGGGTCTCGCTCTTCCTCTTGAAGAAATACACCCAAGTGTATCTTGAGTAGTTATCCACAATCACCAAGCAATACTCCCTACCCCCAAGACTATCAAAGGATGGAGGCCCAAAGAGATCCAAGTGAAGGAGCTCCAAAGGCCTCTTTGAGTAAATCATAGTCGTGGGAGGGTGAGCCTTCTCATGTAGCTTTCCTTCGATACAAGCACTGCAAGCATGATCTTTAGCAAAGCTAACATTCGTTAGTCCACGGACATGGTCCCCCTTGAGAAGACTTTGCAAAGATCTCATATTGACATGGGCTAAATGGCGATGTCAAAGCCATCCCACATCAACTTTAGCCATTAGGCATGTCGTGGTCGTAGTGGGTCGCTCCGAAAAGTTAATCACATATAGACCATTCTCGACATGCCCAACAAAGGCTACTTTAAGAGTCTTGCTCCACAAGAGGGCCACGGTATCAATATCAAAGAAAGTGGCAAAGCCCATGATTGCAAGTTGACGAACGGAAAGTAAATTGTATGCAAGGGACTCAACAAGCCTGACCTTCTCGATCGTGAGATCACGAGAGATGACTACCTTGCCAAGTCCCAATACCTTAGAAGATGAGGCGTCACCCGACTCGACATTGGTGGGCATAGATGGAATCTTGTGCATGTCCACCAACAAGTCCTTGCTTCCGGTCATATGATTTGTAGCTCCGCTATCGAGCAACCATGATCCCCCACCGGAAGCAAATGCCTGCAAGAGATCAATGCTTGGTTTAAGGTACCCATTTTGTAATGGGTCGTTTGATGTTAGTAACAAGGGTCTTTGGAACCCAAATAGACCATTCGATGTACTCATGAGGAGAACCAACAAATTTGGCATAGACATGCCCATCACGAGCACGACATAACACATAAGAAGGATTAAAGTCGCCGGCTTTGATGGAAGACGTGGCATTGCCCCTTTTGACACCGCCACCCTTTGCATTATTCTTCTTCTCCTTGGAATCACTCTCTCCCTCCTTCACAAAGGTTTGCATGAGAGGAGGAGGTCGTTTGATCTTGTCATTCTTCTTCTGGTTCTTGGACTCGGGCACGTACCCAATGCCTTCCTTGGCCACAACTCCTTTTTGGTTGGTCAAAAGGTCGTTGAGGTTCTTCTCGCCTTGTATGCAAGACGCAAGACCTTTCTCAAGTTGCACCTTTAGCTTAGCGTTCTCCTCAACAAGATGCACATGCTCACAACACGGGTTAGTAGCATTTGCGTTATCAATTAACATCATACGAGGAAAAGTGGCTTTTTCCTTGGTTAGCTTTACTTGAAGTTGATCATGAGACTCTTTGAGGCTAGCATGAGCACCCTTCAAGACCTTGTGAGCCTTGTCAAGTATATCAGACTCCTCTTTGAGTCTAGCAAGATCAACCTCAAGTTCAGCTGAAAGTGCAACTATCCCTAGGTGGTTTTGGTAATTCATAACAACATATAGCTCATTCAGCTAATGCTATTCCAAGATGATTATTTCAGGAAAGCTCAATGATTGGCATGGCATGGATGTGAAAGTGGAACCCTCAAAATGCTATGGACAAAGGATTGGCTAAAGCTCAAAAGCTCAAGACTCTTCATTTTATATTTTAGTGATCCAAGATCACATTGAGTCTTTAGGAAAAGCCAATACTATTAAGGAGGGATGAGGTGTTGCTTAATGAGCCTCTTGCTTCATGTGCTTAATGATATGCTCCAAAACCCTCAACTACTTTCCCATATCCACATATGACCTAAACTCTAAGCCACCGAGTTTCACTTGTCATTAGCCACTGCCAAACCCTAGCAATTCGGTCCTACCGATAGGGATCTCGGTCTCACCGAGATGGGGTTGCAAACTCTCTATTTCCCTTTCGTAACTTTTCGGTCCCACCGAAAGAGCGAATCGGTCCCACCGAGATTGCAATGTAAACTCAGTGTTTCCCCTTTGTAACTTTTCGGTCTCACCGAGTTCCACTTGGTCTCACCGAAAGAGCAAATCGGTCCCACCGAGTTTGCCTGACCAACTCTCTGGTTAGCTAATTACCAAATTCGGTCTCACCGAGTTTGTGTAATCGGTCTCACCGAGATTACGTTATGCCCAAACCCTAACCGAATCGGTCCTACCGAGTTGCATGTCAGTCCCACCGAAATTCCTAACAGTCACTAGGTTTACTATTTCGGTCAGACCAAGTTTTCTGATTCGGTCCCACTGAGATTGGTAAATTGTGTGTAACGGTTGGATTTTGTGTGGAGGCTATATATACCCCTCCACCTCTTTCTCATTCAGTGAGAGAGCCATCAGAACACACACATCATTCCAACTCATATGTTCTGAGAGAGAACCACCTACTCATGTGTTGAGACCAAGACATTCCATTCCTACCATATGAATCTTGATCTCTAGCCTTCCCAAGTTGCTTTCCACTCAAATCTTCTTTCCACCAAATCCAAATCCTATGAGAGAGAGTTCAGTGTTGGGTAGACTATCATTTGAAGCACAAGAGCAAGGAGTTCATTACCTACACACATTTGTTACTTCTTGGAGAGTGGTGTCTCCTAGATTGGCTAGGTGTCACTTGGGAGCCTCCGACAAGATTGTGGAGTTGAACCAAGGAGTTTGTAAGGGCAAGGAGATCGCCTACTTCGTGAAGATCTACCGCTAGTGAGGCAAGTCCTTCGTGGGCGATGGCCATGGTGGGATAGACAAGGTTGCTTCTTCGTGGACCCTTTGTGGGTGGTTGCTTCTTCGTGGACCCTTCGTGGGTGGAGCCCTGTGTGGACTCGCGCAACCGTTACCCTTGGGTGGAGCCCTGTGTGGACTCGCGCAACCGTTACCCTTCGTGGGTTGAAGTCTCCATCAACGTGGATGTAGGATAGCACCACCTATCCGAACCACGGGAAAAACATCCGTGTCTCCAATTGCGTTTGAAATCTCCAAACCCTTCCCTTTACATTCTTGCAAGTTGCATGCTTTACTTTCCACTGCCTATATACTCTTTGCATGCTTGCTTGAATTATGTGATGATTGCTTGACTTGTCCTAAATTAGCTAAAATCTGCCAAGAACTAAAATTGGGAAAAGGTTAAGTTTTTATTTGGTCAAGTAGTCTAATCACCCCCCCCCTCTAGACATACTTTCGATCCTACATCAGCCTTCTCGGATTTTAGCACACGAGACACTATGAGAGCATGATCACAATCTTTCTTTAACTTAGCATGATCAACGTTGTGTGACTCCTCAAGAGCCAAACGAAGACCACACTCTTCCTCAAGAGCATTGGAAAGATCCGAGATCTCATCGGCATAGTCACGACTATGTCCTTCCATCTTAGAGATGGTATCTTCGTGAGCCTCGATCATGTCATTGGCGTCACCAAGTTGTTCCAAGAGAGCAACAAAGTGCTTCTTGGATTTACCCTTAAGTTTGCCCATAAAGGCATCAAACTCATTCACCTCCACATTAGCTCCCTCATGTTCATCAATGCTATTCGCCAAAGAATGATGATTAATGATGGTTGTTTTGATGTTGGAGGTTACCTTGTTGGTGGCTTTAGCCATGAGGCACTTGGCAGTGATGCTCTCATTGGGTGAGTCGAAGAGTGACACCCATGGAGTCGTCGCAATGGCAACAGAGGCCATGGCAACCGACTCACCATCTTAATCATCGTCATCATCCTCATTGTACTCTTCTTGTACCACCAATGCCTTGGGGGGAGTCTTCTTGGTGAAGTTGCTCTTGTTGGGGAACGACTTGGCCTTGTCCTTTCGGATGAGCTTGCCACCATTGTCTTCCCTCTTCTCATATGGGCACTCCGCAACAAAATGACTCACATTGCCACAATTGTAGCAAGTCCTTACACGTTGCTTGCTCTTCGGGCCACTTGAGTTCTTTTTGTTAAAGTTTGGCCTTGAGTTTTTCTTGCTCCAAAATTGCCTTGAAGCAAGTGCCATGTGTTCATGATATGCATACTTTGTATCTTCGGGATTGCTCTCCTCTTCTTCCTCTTCTTCTTCTTCAACGCAAAGCTTGGCCTTCAATGCAAGGTTGGGCTTCTTTGCCCTTTGAGAACGAAGCACCGCATTGTCGATGGTCTTGTCCAAAATGTTCATGGCCACAAACTCATCCAACACTTCGCTTGAGGTCAAAGTGTGGAAGTCCGGCCTTTGACGAATGACGGAGGACATGGCCTTGTGGTAGGGCATCATTGCCATGAGGAATTTGCGCTTGATCCAATTGTCATCCGTGTCCTTGCTCCCGTGATCTCGAAGTGAGACCACGAGTTTTGTTACTCTCCGATAAAGCTCACGAGGTTCTTCATCTTCTTTCATTGCAAACTCATCGGCCTCATCTTGCACCACTTCATAGTTGGAGTGTTGAATGCTTGCGCTTCCCCGGTAGAGTGAGACAACACAAAGCCATGCGTCATTGGCCAAGGCGAAGGGCCGAAGAAGAGGTAGATCTTCGGGTGGAATTGCATCTTGAATGATGAAGAGCGCATTCTCATTGAATTGATTATCCGTGGCTTCTCGAGGAGTGAAGTTGCTTGGATCATGCGGATAGAAACCTTCTTCAATGATTCTCCAAAGATTAGTGTTCACATGATTTAAATGACGTTTAAAGCGGTAAACCCAAGAATCAAAGTCCTCATTTTTCACAATCTTAGGGGGAGGACCGGCGTGACTCAAATGAGTGGAAGGAACCGGTCCACCATAAACAAGTGGTGGTTCCACATGAGCAAAGATGCCGGTGCCAGTCTTACCGCTAGAAGAAGGAGCCTTTTCGCAACTAGCTTCCCCCTTATCGGAGGTAGCATCCGTCACCTTGTCAGTGGGATTACCCACTTTCAACGGTGCGGTGGATAGTTTAAGCCCTTCAAGGTATTTAGTAAACATGCTTTCAACCTCGGTCGTCATTGAGGTTTTCAATGTCTCCAAGGCCACATTGAACTCCTCACGAGAGACTGAGGTTCCCCCATTGCCCGTAGACGAGATCGGATTCACACCGGAGTGTTCCTCCACACCGTCTACGGTATCAACCATACTCTTCGGACGGTAAAGTCCTTAATAAAGAGACGAGGCTCTGATACCAATTGAAAGGATCGATATGGTTGACTAGAGAGGGGGGGGGTGAATAGGAAACTAACAATTTTTAGCTTTTCTTTAACAATTTAAACTTTGCATCAAAGTAGGTTGTCTAGATATGCAACTAGGTGAGCAACCTATATGATGCAACAAGGATAGGAACACAAGCAAGCAAGAGATATGGCACAAATAAGCTTGCACAAGTAAAGGCACGAGATAACCAAGAGTGGAGACGAGGATGTGTTACCGAAGTTCCTTCCCTTTGAAGGAAAGTACGTCTCCGTTAGAGCGGTGTGGAGGCACAATGCTCCCAAGAAGCCACTAGGGCCACCGTATTCTCCTCACGCCCTCACACAATGCGAGATGCCATGATTCCACTATTGATGCCCTTGAAGGCAGCGACCGAACCTTTACAAACAAGGTTGGGGCTCTCTCCACAACTTAATTGGAGGCTCCCAACGAAACCACGAAGCTTCACCACTATGGAATATGGCTCCGAGGTGACCTCAACCGTCTAGGGTGCTCAAACACCCAAGAGTAACAAAATCCACACAAGAAAGTATGGGGGAAGCAATTATCCTTTGGTGGAAGTGTAGATCTAGGTCTCCTCCTTCAATCCCTAGCAAATCAACAAGTTTGAGTGGCTAGAGAGAGAGATTGGGCAAGAGAGCTTGAAGTGCATTAATGGTGGAGTGAGAGAGTTCAAAGGTGAGAGTGGTAGGTGGGAGAAGCTCCCTTATATAGCAACCCTAGATTCCAACCGTTACTGCGTTTTTTTGCACTGCAGCGGTACAACCGGTCCTCGTCCCGGTACAACCGAGACTCACGGTGTATCTACAAAAACCCTACCAAGCGGTACAACCGGACCTGCGGGCGGTAGTACCGGCTAAGAAAAATAACCGGACTAACTGCAGAGCCACCGCATCAAAACAGGAGTTTGACCGGTACTTGGGTGGTTCCTGGACGGAACAACCGCATGGCCTTGCGCTCTTGGGCGGCTAAGTTCCGAGCGGAAGAACCGCTCGGACCACCGGTGGTACCGGTCACCGAGGAACGACCGGACCAACCGGGCCACTACCGCCCAAGAACCGCATCAAAACAGAAGCGCGAGCGGTACTTGAGCGGTGCATGGACGGAGCCACCGCCCCAGCTTTTGCAGAGCATGGTGGTGGTACCACCGCCCGGAGGCAGCGGTAGAACCGCTCGAGCAAAGCTGGTGAGCGACAAGACCCAGCGGTACAACTGCTCCAGAGAGCGGTACAACCGCTGGGCAGAAACAGTGAGTGGGAATAGATAGGAGAAGAGACAAGGAGAACTCTCTCTCTCTCTCTCACCTAAGGAAGACAAATGAGGGGTGATGAAGGTGTACGTGAAAAGATTCCCCCAGTTCTTTCTAATGAGGATTTCCTCTTGATAGTACGGGTTCCCTACGACCAAAGAGATAAAAAGCATAGGGGACTCCGTCTTCGATCTTTTCCTACAAGAGAGAATAGCTTTTCGATGTGAGCCTAAGCGTCGAGAACCTGAAACATTTAGCACAGGATTAGACCAACAAAGGGTTGTCATCATCATCCAAAACATAAAGTAGGGAAATGCCCTTTCACCAAGGAGCATGACAGGTTCGATGACCTTCATAGACCTAAGAGAGACGATCCGAGATGAGCTTCGCATGATCGAGACGCATGATATTCCTGAACTGATTTTGAGACAGACAGGAGCAGATGACATCCTTCGCCGCGAGGTTGAGAAGAGTGTACTTGCGAATGTCATCAGCTTTCGCCATCTTGCACAGATCGGTCAGACCAATCTCAGTGACGGTCCACAGCTCGTTGTTCATCACCATGAGGCGCTTCTTCATCATGGCCTTCCACTTGGGATACTCGTGACCGTCAAAGATGGGGCATGTCACTTTCTTCATACATGCAGTCGACATAACTAAAACTCTAGGCGCTTAAACCAAAATCACACCGAACAAGGGAGTACCTTACTCTGATACCAATTGAAAGTGCGTTATATCGACTAGAGGGGGGGGGGTGAATAGGCGATTTTATGAAATTCTTCACTGAGGAATTTGCCGGTGAGGAAATTCCTTAGCGAAGAACTACTAGCAGCGAAATAAGTACTCAAAAGTAAACATAACAGAACACAAGCATGGTCATCATGATGAAATGAAGACAGGCATAGAGTACAAGAAGCAAAAGCATAGGATAACACAGGATGAAGACAAACAGACTGAAGAAATTGAACTGAGGAAATTGAGAAAGTCTTCAGTCAAAGTCTTCAAACACAGGTATGAACAAACACACAACACAGTTATGAGGAAATGAAAGAGTTGAGGAAATAGAACCAGTAGGCTTGGTGAAGACAATGATTTGGTAGACCAGTTCCAACTGCTGTCTCAATTGTACGTCTGGTAGGAGCGGCTGGGTATTTAAACTCGAGGACACACAGTCCGGGACACCCAGTCCTGAACACGCAGCTCAGGACACCAAGTACTCACCGTATTCTCCTTGAGCTAAGATCACACAGACCTCGTCCAATCACTCGTGGTAAGTCTTCAGGTGACTTCCGAACCTTCACAAACTTGGTCACTCGGCGATCCACAATTCCTCTTGGATGCTCTAGACCATGACGCCTAACCGTCTGGAAGCACAGTCTTCAAAGGTAACAAGCGTCGGATCCATGCAGGATCAATCTCTTCAGTGATGCTCAATCACTTGGGGTTTGTAGGTGTTTGGGTTTGGGTTTTTCCTCACTTGATGATTTTCGCTCAAAGTCCTCGGAGGATGGGTTGCTCTTAAATGACAAGTGTCAGTTTCTCTCGGAGCATCCAACCAGTTAGTGGTTGTAGGGGGCGGCTATTTATAGCCTAGGGAGCAGCCCAATATGATAAGACATAAATGCCCTTCAATGCTATGACCGTTAGGGGGATAGATATTTTGGGACAGCTGGCGTATAGCACATCAACGGCCGGAGTTTTGAGTAGCAAAATCCTCAGGGCTATCATGTTCCTCACTGTGTAGGCAGTCCGCACTGACGAATTCCTAACTCCTCAGTCAGAACAAATTCCTCAGAGACCAGAAGAACTTCGTCTCTGTCACTGACGAAATTGACTGAACTGTATGAGATTTTCAATGGCTTCACTCGAAGGGATTGGTAGGTGTAGGATTTTGAGTTGAGCATCACATGGAATTTTTTCCTTAGTATTTCTCGACCCCCTTTAACAGTACGGTGTTTCCTATGACTCAAGAAAGAGAAAATGAAACTACGAAAACAAAAGTCTTCACCCTTTATGTTCCTCGAATGAATACCAAGTCTTCACGGTCACATCAATTTCTTCACTTTCAAAGTCTTCAGAAAGTCTTCAGAGATTCAAAGTCTTCAGTCGAAGAATTTCATTTTTAGGGGTCGACTTTCTCTGTAAATATCAAACTCCTCATAGACTTATAGACCTGTGTACACTCACAAACGCATTAGTCCCTTAACCTATAAGTCTTCAATACACCAAAATCACTAAGGGGCACTAGATGCACTTACACGCGTCCGCTTTCGTCCGCCTGCCGACCCATTCCCGGCCCATTTTTTAGCTTGATTTGCGTCGGCGCGGACATAAGACGGATGCGCGCGCTCGCCCTCTTTCCTGACCGAGCCCGCTGGTCAATGGCACATTGGATTCACACCCTCGCCCGCCTGCTACGCCGCAGATGCCGCCGGCCATTTTTCAGATAAAAATGGATACATAGATAGTTCTACGTACATAGATAAAAGAAAAGACCACTACTCGTCGCTTTCTGACTCCGACTCGGTAATGTCCTCCTCCGACGTCTGAATGTAGGCGTCAGCATACGCCTCGTCTTCAAAGTCCCAACCCGCCGTTTCTCGTAGCTCTAGTTTCAATTGAGCTGCCTGCTTCCGCGAACGCTTGTCCTCCCGATAGGCGGCTCGCTCCCTCCTCCTCGCGTCCCTCTCCAACCTCCTTGGCTTGTAGAACTGGCGCTCGTCGACGATGTCCTGCGGGAAGCCTCCGCGCCACACCACCCAGGCTTCCACATCCTTCTCCGCGATGGCGAGGCGACGCTGCCGCCTTCGGTGGACACGACGATCCTCGTCGGTGAAAAGCCGCGGGAGAGGCGCTAGATCCTGCGCCCGCTGGCTCGACACGTTGGGAAAATTCATATCCCGACGAGGCCTCAGGAGGCGCCACGCCGCCGCGTCGTGCGCGCGGGCCGCCTCCTCTGCGGTGTCGAAGGTGCTAAGGATGAGACGTTTCTCGCGAAACCAAATCTCGGAGGAGAAGGCGCCGGAGCGGCGCTCGCGGACTCCGCGCAAATCCGAAGTGCCCAGGCGGCGGATCGACATGGTGGCGCAGAGGCGGCGAGAGTGGGCGACGAACAGAGTGTGGAGGAAGCGCCTTCTTTATAACGAGCGCCGGCCGCGGCGCGAGCGCGAATCTTTCTCGTGCGCTGGAGCGCCAAAACCAGCGCGCGCTAGGCCGCTTTCCCCCGCGCGCGAACCTTTCCTGTGCGCTGGAGCGCCAAAACCAGGGCGACGCCGTGATCTAAAATGTGTGCGGTTATGAAATGGGTCGGCCCGTTGGGCGCACTGCCGACCCAAAACTAAGAGAGGGCGGAAGGCGGACGGGCTGCCGATCAAATGGACAAAAGACGGACAAAAATACCATTCGTTTGGGTCGGCCCGTTTGAGTTGCTCTTATTGATACAATTCAAGAAAAAAAAAACTTCAGAGCGACTGTATATAATAAGATCACCGATAGATAGGATAATACAATCAAGTCGACCGATAGGTACTTCCCAAGCTCCACTGATCATGTGGCAAGATTCTGAATCATCCCTGTTTAGGTAACGAGTCGCAGTAACAATCAGTTGGAATACCCATAAATTTAGATATTCTTTCTCTTCTCATGAATCGGGTTGTTAGCCAAAAGTTGTGGTAGGTACTAGGTAGGGTTCGTCTTCGCTGGATCGTCCGTTATCACGCGACATGTCGAATCATTCGCCGGCCGACGATCATTTCTTTTTCTTTTGAAATGCCAGCCGACGATCATTGACCCCACATCGAATGGACCGCTTAATTATTGATGAGTAGGTTTACAGTTGAGCGGCAGGAGCCCGCCTTCCCGGTGCCTGCGGCGAAGGTAGGGTTGGGACTTGGACTTGGAGTAGACTATGTGAGCATGTGTTTCCCGTTTGATACCGCACCGCTGTAGCTGGAGTACATAGTAGCTGACGTCCATGCCCTACACACGTAGTGTCTGACGTTCGATCCAACTCGTCAGCTCGCCTATTTATCCCCAACCTCGTGGCCTGGCAGTGTCATCCGGATATTTTTGAGCAGGAAATCGAAGTGCCAGGACCGAAGAAGCAGAGCAAGCAGTCATCAATGGCGAAAGGCACGCCTGCGACCGGTTGGGCCGCGAAGGACCCGTCCGGTGTCCTCTCCCCCTACAGCTTCTCACGAAGGTCGTCTTCCTCTGTCCAGTATTCCAGTCCAGTCCCTATCATGCCCCTCTGCTTCCTGCGCCGATCTGACGAACTCCCCTACGTGATGCATGATAGCAGGGCTCTGAAGGACGACGATGTCACCATCAAGGTGCTCTTCTGCGGGATCTGCCACACCGACCTCCACATCGCCAAGAACGAGTGGGGAAACGCCCTCTACCCCGTCGTCCCCGGGTGGGTGAACGTGAACCTTGCCAAACACCATCCCACAATTTGCCTCCTCCAAATTTCTAGTACGAACTAACGATGGAATCATGCGGCGCAGGCATGAGATTGTTGGCGTCGTCACCGACGCTGGCCCCGGCGTCAAGAACTTCAAGGCCGGGGACACGGTGGGCGTGGGCTACTTCGTCGACTCCTGCCGCTCCTGCGTGAGCTGCGGCAGCGGGCACGAGAACCACTGCCCCACGCTCGTGCTCACCTCCAACGCCGTGGACTACGACGGCGCCACCACCCAGGGAGGGTTCTCCGACGTCCTCGTCGTCGACCAGGGCTACGTCGTCCGCGTCCCGGAGGGCCTGCCGCTGGACGGGGCGGCGCCGCTGCTCTGCGCCGGCGTCACGGTGTACAGCCCCATGATGGAGTTCGGCCTCAACGCGCCGGGGAAGCACCTGGGCGTGGTCGGCCTCGGGGGCCTCGGCCACATGGCCGTCAAGTTCGGCAAGGCCTTCGGGATGACCGTCACCGTGATCAGCTCGTCGCCGAGGAAGCGCGAGGAGGCCGTCGAGCGGCTCGGCGCCGACGCGTTCTTGGTCAGCCAGGACCCCGAGCAAATGAAGGTTAGGCTTTGTTTCAGTTGCTTCCCTCCATTAATCGACCTTTCGTGCGTGTGACGCATGATTCTTGGCACGGGACGGGAGGTCGGGAGCCATTGACGCGCGTAAATTTTCGGGTGCAGGCGGCGGCCGGCACGATGGACGGCATCATCGACACGGTGTCGGCGGGGCACCCGATCGTGCCGCTGCTGGAGCTGCTAAAGCCGAGGGGGCAGCTGGTGGTGGTGGGCGCGCCCAGCACGCCGCTGGAGCTTCCGGCCTACGCCATCATCGGCGGCGGCAAGCGCGTGGCCGGGAACCTCGTGGGCAGCATCGGCAGCTGTCAGGCGATGCTCGACTTCGCGGGGAAGCACGGCATCACCGCCGACGTCGAGGTCGTCAAGATGGACTACGTCAACACGGCGGTCGAGCGGCTGGAGAGGAACGACGTGAGATACCGCTTCGTCATCGACGTCGCCGGCAGCCAGCTGGGCGCCGCCGCTTAGTACCCACGCGTGTCGTTTTGGTTACCTACCAGCTCCAGCCACATGAAATCGTGATTTGTTGTTTTATTTCCACAAATGGGTTGGTGCGTGCAATTCTAGTTGAAATAACAAGTGCCATCTTTATTTTTGAAACCAGTCAAACTACTAGTCATTTTCATTAGGTGGGTGATAGGGGCCGGTTGACCGGCCCAAACTTTCGGCCGGTCCCACGTGCACCGTCCGGTTGATGCGAAATCAGCCATCCGATCTATCCCTCTTCGTCTAGAACACGATACACAATCAACCTCCGCCTTCCATCGGCACGCGGCATGCATCTGCTGCACAGCCATCCAACAAGAGGACTTTCGGCACCATCACCGGCTCGCCCCAACGACCGCATCACCTCATGGCATGAGCTCTCTTGAAAAAAAGCTATAGCTCCCGCGCCAGCAGATGCAGCTCCGCTGTCGCCCCTCGCTTGCAGCTCAGCTCCCTTGTCGACATTAGGCGGCCGTCGCCGTGGTTACCTTCCCCGTTCAGCACCAGCTCTGCGCAACACGAGTTGCAGCTTTGAACCCTCCTATTGTAGCAAAAAACGGAGAAAACGCCATGGCTGTCGTCGAGGAAGAAAGTTGGTTCCAACAAATTCCATGGTTGGTTACCACTAATGCCAAGTTCTAGCAAAAACTTCACCGCAACAAAAAAATCGCCACCTCGACGCAGCATCGGGCTCTGCCGGTTGCAGCAATTTCCATGGCTGGTTGTAGCACCGCGGATGCCTGGTTCCAGCATAAAACTTAGCCACACCAAAATTTGCTGCCTCGTCGCAGCACCGGGCTCCGCCGGTTCTAGCATCCTCCGCCATGGTTCCAGCAATTTGCCACCGTGGTTGCAGCACCCGTCAGCGTGGTCACTGTTGGGAAACGTAGCATGGAAAATAAAACTTTTTTATGCACATGCAATGATCTATTCATGGGGATGCATAGCAACAAGGGGGAGAGTGTGTCTACGTACCCTCGTAGACCATAAGTGGAAGCGTTTAACAACACGGTTGATGTAGTCAAACTTCTTCGCGCTCCAACCGATCAAGTACCGAATGTACGGCACCTTCGCGTTCTACACACGTTCAGCTCAGTGACGTCCTCCGCTTTCTTGATCCAGTAAGACGACGAGGTAGTAGATAAGGTCCAGCAACACGATGGCGTGGTGACGGTGATGGTGAAGTGATCTCCGACGGGCTTCGCCTAAGCACTACGAAAATATGACTGGGGGTGTAAACGGTGGAGGGGGCACCGCACACGGCTAGGCAATTGTCTCTTGTGTGCTAGACGCCCCCTCCCCCCCCCACACACAAACATATATATATATATATATATATGTATATATATATAGGTGGGGGGAGGAGGCAGCCTGGAGGCGCCCCAAGTGGGGCTGAATCCCATTTGGGGTCCTGCCCCAAGCTGTACCCCCTGCCATGTATGAGTGCGGGAGGAAGGCAGGGGAGGATGGCGCCCCCTTCCTTTCTCACTTGAGGAGGGAAAGGAAGGAGGGGCCACCCCTACCCTTTCCTTCCCCTAGGGCCTGCTGTCCAAAGAAGGGGCAGATGAGGGGTTGGTCTATCCCCCACATTGGCCCATTAGGCCCATACACTTACCAGGGGTGTCCGGAACCCCTTTCGGTGACCCGATGACTACCCGGTGCACTCCAAAACTCTTTCGGTGTTCGAATACCATCGTCCTATATATCAATCTTTACCTCTCGACCATTTCGAGACTCCTCGTCATATCTGTGATCTCACCCGGGACTCCGAACAACATTCGGTCACCAAATCATATAAGTCATATAACACTATATCATCAACGAACGTTAAGCGTGCAGACCCTACGGGTTCGAGAACTATGTAGACATGACCGAGACACCTCTCCGGTTAATAACCAATAGTGGAACCTAGATGCCCATATTGGCTCCTACATACTGTACGAAGATCTTTATCGGTCGAACGTTATGACAACACACGTAATTCCCTTTGTCCATCGGTATGTTACTTCCCCGAGATTCGATCGTCGGTATCTTCATACCTAGTTCAATCTCGTTACCGGCAAGTCTCTTTATTCGCTCCATAGTACATCATCTCGTAACTAACACCTTAGTCACTTTTCTTGCAAGCTTCTTGTGATGTGTATTACCGAGAGGGCCCAGAGATACCTCTCCGATACACGCAGTGACAAATCCTAATCTCGATCTATGCCAACTCAACAAACACCTTCGGAGATACCTGTAGAGCATCTTTATCATCACCCAGTTACGTTGTGATGTTTGATAGCACACAAGGTATTCCTCCTATATCCGGGAGTTGCATAATCTCATAATCGAAGGAATATGTATTTGACATTAAGAAAGAAATAGCAATAAACTGAACGATCAAATGCTAAGCTTACGGATGAGTCTTGTCCGTCACATCATTCTCCTAATGATATGATACCGTTATCAAATGACAACTTATGTCTATGGGTAGGAAACCTTAACCATCTTTGATCAACGATCTAGTCTAGTAGAGGCTCACTAGGGACACGGATTTGTTTATGTATCCACACATGTATTTAAGTTTCCGGTCAATACAATTCTAGCATGAATAATAAACCTTTATCATGATTAAGGAAATATAATAATAACCATTTTATTATTGCCTCTAGGGCATATTTCCATCAGTCACCGACAGAAGTTGTGTCTTTCAACATCTTCCGCTGATGGTTCCACCATATGAGCACCGTAGATCCAACATTTGCACTCCACGGTTGCAACACCCTCGTCACATGTGATCACCGTGCCCATGGTGGGTGGAGCCATGCCTGTCCAGTTGCAGCATCACTGGACACTAGCACCGGCACCCATGGACGCCGTCTCCAGCACCTGTTCCGCTACGCCACCCCAAGGCCGCCGCCACACAATGGTTAGCAGTGTCGCCCCTCGGAAAGCCGTGAGCATGGAGAAGGTGTAGGCCATGTCCTTCCCCTGCCTTGCGTCGCGGCGGGTAATAACAAATTTGGGATCCATGGGGAAGAAGAGAGGAGCTGGAAAATGAGTGGACATGAACGACCACGAGAGGATAAGGAAAGGAGAAACAACGGTGCATGGGCCTATTACGACATGTGGGAGGACGTAATGCGTGACATGGAGATAGCAACTGGCCAACCGTTTCAACGGTCGGCCTATTACAAACATTACCCTTTCCATTAATAAAGAATAAAGTGAGAGTTGCCTAATTAATTTGGGGAAAGCCCGCCTAAAATCAAAACAATCCAACCCACGTAACATTGGCACCATCAACCAACCTGGCCATGGAACAAAGAACTACAAAGAAGAAAATACATCCATCGAAGAGTTGCAGGTGTCATCTTCATCATTGATTGCCCCAGAACAAGCGACTCCGATTTCACCACAGAGCTACATCGGAGTAGCTGCACGAAGGTCATGACGACACATGCCAATGGATGGACACACGCGCAAATGATCGACATCTCCGACTTTCATGATGAGTTTCGCAAAGAAAATATACAGGGCCGACTGAGCCCGTCGCAAATGATCACTGAGTGTCAGCCATCGTCACCACCTAGACACACTCCACCGCAATAAAAGAACCCACGAAAGAGCTCCTCAGACATGCCGGGGAGAACTGACTACCAAGGCGGAGGCCCAGTGATGGTGAAAGGATTGATATAGTTGACTAGAGGGGGGGTGAATAGGCAACTAACATTTTTTTAGCTTTTCTTTACCAATTTAAACTTTGCATCAAAGTAGGTTGTCTAGATATGCAACTAGGTGAGCAACCTATATGATGCAACAACAACAAGCACACAAGCAAGCAAGAGGTACAACACAATATAAGCTTGCACACATAAAGGTAAGAGATAACCAAGAGTGGAGCTGGAGGAGACGAGGATGTGTTACCAAAGTTCCTTCCCATTGAGGGGAAGTACATCTCCGTTGGAGCGCGGCGTGGAGGCACAATGCTCCCCAAGAAGCCACTAGGGCCACTGTATTCTCCTCACGCCCTCACACAATGTGAGATGCCGTGATTCCACTATTGGTGCCCTTGGAGGCGGCGACCAAACCTTTACAAACAAGGTTGGGGCAATCTCCACAACTTAATTGGAGGCCCCCAATGACACCACGAAGCTTCACCACAATGGAATATGGCTCCGTGGCGACCTCAACCGTCTAGGGGGCTCAAACACCCATGCGTAACAAGATCCGCAAGGGATTAGTGGGGGGAATCAAATTTCTCTTGGTGGAAGTGTAGATCGGGGCCTTCTCAACCAATCCCTAGAAAATCAACAAGTTTGATTGGGTAGGGAGAGAGATCGGACGAAAATGGAGCTTTGAGCAACAATGGAGCTTTGGGGGAGGAAGAGATAGTCTACTTGGGAAGAAGACCCCCTTATATAGTGAGAGGACAAAACCAACGTTACCCACCTACTCAGCCCGCGAGATGCGGTACTACCGCATATCCAAGCGGTACTACTGCACGGGCTTGCGGTACTACCGCTGGGAGGTGCGGTACTACCGCTCACGCGGCAGGAGACAGGTGAGGCTCTGTTGATCAAGGCAAAGAGCGGTAGAACTGCTGGAGCAGTACTACCACGCGCCCCTGCGATACTACCACAAGGCAGAGCTCATCCTGGGCTGGGAAGGCACAGACTAATAAAATTACATCCGTGGTTACTTCCGCTGAGTTTTGGTTAGTGCAAAAATCCGGCACGGTACTACAGCTCACAGGGAGCTATACTACCGCGTAGGGTGCGGAATAAAAAATTACTTCCGCCCCTACATCCTCTCACGCCATGGTGCTGGGTCAGAGGCCACGGTACTACTGCATGCTAGGAGCGGTACTACCACACTTGCGATACTACCGCTACCTAGGGTGGTACTACCGTGGCCAGCTGCGATACTACTGCTCCCTTGAGCAGTACTACCGCATGTCATAGACCAGTAGCACTAGGATGCCTTCATCTTCGCAGCGACAAGGGGAACAACCGGTGCTCCAAAGAAGCAAGGAAAGGTGGTGCAAAGGAATAGATGTGCACGTGATGATTCCACCCTAACCTTTCCGAAGCAGACCCCCTCTTAATAGTACGGCTTTCCTACGACTCAAATCCACCGAAAAGAACCATAGGGAAACGCCATCTTCGATAGGCTTCAAGGGACACCGAATCGTCTTGTGCCTAGACATGAGATATCTGAAACGCTCAATGCACACGATTAGTCCGCAAATGCATTGTCATCAATCACCAAAACCACTTAAGGAGAAATATGACCTTACAATCTCCCCCTTTTTGGTGGATTGATGACAATACGGGATTTGCACGTAGGGATATAAAATGAAACATAAGCAAACCCAACATCTATAAAATATAGACATGCTCCCCCTAGATGTGTGCACGCTATAGACATGCTTTGTACTGCATGACACACATCTAGGATCAACACTCCCCTTATATTTTATAAACAAGGCATTTCTTGCAACAATATGAATAACACTAAGCATGAAGGCAAGATATAGGTGAGAGCATGAAGTAAACGACACAAGACATAATAGGCTCACAATCTACTAGATAATAGGATAAGACAGTAAGATAAGCAGAGGACATATGTCTTACACCATATGATAGTCTTCTGGTCTCACACGAGCACAAACCAACAAACCAAAGCAAACAAAGGTTCAACAGAACGAAAGCAAAGCGAAACACATGGCACAAGACTCGCAAATCCTACACTCTCTCCCCTTTTGGCATCGAGACACCAAAAAGGCAGAGAGGACACCTACGACACAGGTGGTGGCAGAACTCCAAGGCATCACCAATCATGCTCATCCTCCAGAGACTCCTCTGTAGCACGGAATGTAGAAGGAATACCAGTCTCCTCCTTTGACTCGCTCCACCGGCAGTGATGTCTGGTCCACTGCTCCTCATCTGTGATCCGCTCCTCAGAGCCACTCTGGACCTCAAGGCCAACCTGCCTCATGATGGCCTTGTCGCGATGACGAGCCATCTTGGCGTTCACATGGGCCTGGTACTGACCCTTGGCCTGCATGCAGAAAAGATCCGTCATATTGGCCTTGAGCTTCTTGGCCCAAGTTGGCTCAAAATAGGGAGGAGTGTATCCCTCAGAGCTGTCCTCGGCCACCTCCTCCTCCTCAATCTCATCCTCATCCACAACCATCCTAGCAGCCTCAGCCTCAGCCCGGGTGGTGGTGTTAGCCCACTGGATCTTGATGCGTAGCTTGATAGGCTCATGGCGGGTCCAGTCGGGAGCATGAAAGTCTTCATCCGGGAAAAGCTTCTCCCAAATCTTCGAGATCAAGAAAAACAGGTAAGGTCCATAGATGGGCACCTTACGGTTGAACACATCAAACTGCAGCTCACACCACATGGTATGAGAAACATCAAGTGGAGCCGTCTGTTGGAGACGCGCCTTTGTAGGATCGAGAAGAGATGTCTAGAGGGGGGTGAATGGATTCTTAGCAAGAAATGTTGCAGTTTTTAATTTCTTTAAGTTGAAGTGGAGTTTTGGCACAAGTATGAACATTCATAATACATATCAAGCAAGCATGACAAGAGTATATGAGCAACGGAAAGTAAATCATGCAAGTTGCAAGAATGTAAAGGGATAGGGTTGGAGTGTGCAAACGCAATTGGAGACACGGAGATTTTTGGCGTGGTTCCGATAGGTGGTGCTATCGTACATCCACGTTGATGGAGACTTCAACCCACGAAGGGTAACGGTTGCGCGAGTCCATGGAGGGCTCCACCCACGAAGGGTCCACGAAGAAGTAACCTTGTCTATCCCACCATGGACATTGCCCACGAAGGACTTGCCTCACTAGGGTAGATCTTCATGAAGTAGGCGATCTCCTTGCCCGTACAAACTCCTTGGTTCAACTCCACAATCTTGACAGAGGCTCCCAAGTGACACCTAACCAATCTAGGAGACACCACTCTCCAAGAGGTAACAAATGGTGTGTTGATGATGAACTCCTTGCTCTTGTGCTTCAAATGATAGTCTCCCCAACAATCAACTCTCTCTCTCTCAAAGGATAGGATTTTGGTGGAAAGATGATTTGAGTGGAAAGCAACTTGGGGAAGGCTAGAGATCAAGATTATGTGGTTGGAATGGAATATCTTGACCTCAACACAAGTTTAGGTGGTTCTCTCTCAGAAAATGTATGTTGGAAGTGTAGGCATGTTCTGATGGATCTCTCCACGAATGAAGAGTGGGTGGAGGGGTATATATAGCCTCCACACAAAATCTAACCGTTACACACAAATCACCAAACTCGGTGGGACCGAATCATACAACTCGGTCAGACCGATTTAGTTCATAATGTGACCGTTAGGGTTTTTGGTGGGACCGACTTGATCAACTCGGTGGGACCGATGTGCTAGGGTTAGGGTAGAGCGTCATCTCAGTTGGACCGATTACACAAATTCGGTGGGACCGATTTTGGTAATAAGCTAAACAGAGAGTTGGCCAAGCAAACTCGGTGGGACCGAATCATAGAACTCGGTCAGACCGATTTAGTTCATAATGTGACCGTTAGGGTTTTCGGTGGGACCGATGTGCTAGGTTTAGGGTAGAGCCTCATCTCGGTTGGACCGATTACACAAATTCGGTGGGACCAGTTTTGGTAATAAGCTAAATAGAGAGTTGTCTAAGCAAACTCGGTGGGACCGATGACATGTTTCGGTGAGACCGAAATTAATGCAATAGGCAACAGAGAGTTTGCAAGCCCATCTCGGTGAGACCGAGATCCCATCGGTGAGACCGAAATGATTAGGGTTTCTGGCAGTGTCTATGTCAAGAGAACTCCGTGGCACTGGATAGAAAATTTCGATGGGGCCGAGTTTTACTTTTGGTTTGGGACATATGTGGATGTGAGAAAGTGGTTGAGGGTTGTGGAGCATATCACTAAGCACTTTGAGCAAGCAAGCCATTAAGCAACACCTCATCCCCTCTTAATAGTGTTGGCTTTCCTATGGACTCAATGTGATGTTGGATCACTAAAATGAAAAATGCAGAGTCCTGAGCTTTGAGCTTGAGCCAATCCTTTTGTCCTTAGCATTTTGAAAGGGTTCCACATCCTCTAGTCCATGCCACTCCATTGTTGAACTTATCTGAAGCATACTAGATGAAAGCATTAGTCCAACCAGAGATATGTTGACATTAATTACCAAAATCACCCAGGGAGCACTTGTTCTTTAAATCTCCCCCTTTTTGGTAATTGATGGCAACATACATCAAAGCTTTAGATAAAGATATAGAGAATAGCAAGTAAAGGTTTGGAAAGACATGTAACATGCATAGGCTCCCCCTATATGTATGCAATCATGTAAATATGGAATTTAAAAGCATGTGAATGCATAAGCATGACAGAGTAAGCAATATGTTACATGTATCTTGGCTATATGCATCAAAGCAAAAGATGTGAATATAGAAATGTACCTACATGATCATGAGTCTTTCTTGCAAACAATATGTACATCAGCAAGAAATGCTCATGCACATGAGTGTGATGCATATACTTACGTTGTGGTCTTGAGTTGGCTTAGAAGGAGATGAACCTGAGTAAACAAGGTTAGATAACACAGGTACATCTACAAGTCAGAGCAACCAAAAGAAACCACAAGAGTACCAAGACTGGGATGACATGTAGAGAGTGCGTACTGAGTACTCTATTTGATGTAGACATGTCCCCAAAAGGTAAAGATATGCAATGAATTCAAAGATTTCCTTCCCCAGCAGTCTTTCTCCCCCTGAATCTTGTATTGGATAATGGGAGAACGTAGGGAAACAAAATCAGAGCGAAACAGATCATAAACATAAACATAACATAGACATGTCTTTCTCCTCTCAAAGACATGTGACTTCTCTCTTCTTGAACACCAAGCATCTGGGGCCTTTGATGAGATTATATCTCTCTCCCTTTCTCTCTCTCTCTCTCTCTCTCTCTCTCTCTTTCTCTCTCTCCCTTTGAAGAGAATAAGCTTTGAGGTGATCTCTCTCCCCCTTTGACATCAATTTCCAAGAAGGGATCTTCTGGAGTGTGAGTCAAGAGGTTTGGTCCGTGAGATCTCTCTCCACCTTTGATATAGAAAGTGATGCTGGTAGAGGACAAGAATCATTGAGTGGAGCTGGAATAAAACTACAGGAACATATGGCAAATTGTCTTCTCTGCAGTGAAATCGGTGATACCGAGTTGTAGTCTTCGGTGGTACCAAATTGGTTCGGTGTGACCGAAAGCAACAGATCGGTATGACCGAGTTCAACATAGAGAGAACACTTGTCACGTCAGCTCACTAGGCAAATAAGATCTCACAAAGATTTGCAAGGAATTAACTGAAGGATTTGCAATGAATTGGATGCAGGGAAAGAAAAGAAAATCTAGATGAAGTTTGCGAAAACTCAAGGAAACACTAGAGAACTTCATCTAGAATTGGGAGGTGACAAAGTCACCTATGTTAGAGTATATTGACTGAGGAGTTAAGTAAGAACACTTGAACGTAAGTCATACTCATCGTTTAAGCTCAAAATGGGGTTACCATTTTTCGTTTAAGCATTTGATGTATTCACATCTTGTTGAGTTGCTTTGACCTATGTCTTGAGGTAAAGCTTCTCTAAGATGGAATGACATACCTTGGGTGGTGGTGTTGATCTTGATCATGTAGTTGAACTTGCGTGGGGTGCTCAAGGTTGATGTAGCACAAGAATGGTTGGGAGCACCACTTGGAGTTGAGTTCATCTACCTACATGGGTTAGTTTTGCAAGTAAGAGCACTTGTGTATCCAAAATGACAATCATGAAATTTGATACATATAATTTGTCAAAGGATATGTTGAAGGGTTTCGTGCTTCCTTGTCATCAACCACCGTATTGTAGAGACTTGGTGATGTAGAGATCGCTCAAGATGTGAGTGGGTTGCTATCTCATAGATTTATATTCATCCAAGTACCTACAAGGGTTAGATAACATGCAAGGGTGCAAATATATCCAAGACATATGAATATCATCATAAGAGAAATATCAAGGATTTGTCATAGATTCATGCCTTGCATGTATCCAAATGGAGTTTCTATTCCAAGTTTAAAGCATCAATGATGTTCAATTCACCTCTCAAACGGCAAAAGACTTTCTCATCGAGCGGTTTCGTGAATATATCCACCAATTGCTTATCGGTACGAACATGCTTAAGATCAATGTCCCCTTTAGCAACATGATCTCGAATGAAATGATGATGAACTTAAATATACTTAGTTCAAGAATGTTGCACGGGATTGTGAGCAATCTTAATAGCACTCTCATTGTCACAAAGAAATGGAACATGTTTCACATTGATCCCATAATCTTTAAGAGTTTGGGTCAACCAAAGTAATTGAGCACAATATGAACCGGTGGCAATGTATTCCGCTTCGGCGGTGGATAAGGATACCGAGTTTTGTTTCTTGGAAGACCAAGACATAAGAGATCTACCAAGAAATTGACAAGTACCCGAAGTGGACTTTCTATCAACCTTGTCTCCGGCATAGTCCGAGTCGGAATAGCCAACAAGATCAAAATACGACCTCTTAGGATACCAAATGCCAAAATTTGGTGTATGTATTAAATATCTCACTATCCTTTTCACAGCCTTAAGATGACATTCTTTGGGGGCCGCTTGATATCGTGCACACATGCACACACTTAGCATAATATCGGGACGAGAGGCACATAGATATAACAATGAACCGATCATAGAGCGGTAAACTTTTTGATCAACCGGTTCACCATACTTAGTCAAGTCAAGATGTCCACTAGTAGGCATGGGAGTTTTCATACCTTTGCTTTCTTGCATGTTGAACTTCTTGAATAAGTCCTTGGTGTAATTTGTTTGAGAGACAAAGGTGCCTTCCTTAGTTAGCTTGATTTGCAAACCAAGAAAGAACTTGAGTTCACTCATCATAGACATCTCAAACTTCTCCGACATTAGCTTTCGAGACTTCTCACTAAAATGAGGGTTAGTTGAGCCAAATATGATATCATCAACATAAATTTGGCATACAAATAACTCACCATTAACCCTTTTAGTAAAAAGAGTAGAATCTATTTTTCCAATTTCAAAGCCTTTTTCAATAAGGAACTTGGTCAAGCATTTATACCACGCTCTAGGAGCTTGTTTAAGACCATAAAGGGCTTTGTGAAGTTTGTAAACATGATCGGGTTTCTTAGGATTGACAAAGCCGGGAGGTTGTTTAACATAAACTTCCTCGTCAATTTCACCGTTTAGAAAAGCACTTTTAATGTCCATTTGGTATAAAGTGATATCATGGTGATTAGCATAGGCAAGTAAGATGCGGATGGACTCAAGTCTAGCAACGGGGGCATATGTCTCACCGTAGTCCATACCTTTGACTTGAGTGTAGCCTTGGACGACTAGACGAGCTTTGTTGCGGACAACTTGACCATCTTCATCTTGCTTGTTGCGAAACACCCATTTGGTACCGATGATGTTGTGGTTGTTGTCGGGCTTCTCGACCAATGTCCACACTTGATTTATCTCAAAGTTGTGTAGCTCTTCATGCATGGCATTTATCCAATCTGGATCTTCCAATGATTCTTCAACCTTCATAGGTTCAATGCTAGAGATGAATGAATAATGTTCACAAAAGCTAGCCAAACGAGTTTTAGAGCGAGTGATTCTCCTGGTTTGGATATCATTGTAGATTTTCTCGACGGGATGGTCTTTGGCGACTCTTGCTCGAACTCGTGGAAGCTTTTGCTTGGGTCGGGGTGGAACATCTTCTTCATCTTGTTCTTCTTCTTCTTGGCCTTCTTCATTGTTGATGTTGCCGTTCTCTTGTCGTGGTGGAGAAGGAGGTTGATGATGTTCATCTTGGTGTACGTCCTTGTTTTCTTCGTCTTGGTGTGTCCCACTCGTGGATGCTTCCAAGTCAACTATTGGTTCACCTTGTCGTGAGGTGGAAGCTTCCACTTGGATGGACGAGGTACTCTCCTTCACCTCCGTTGGATGAATCTTGCCGATAGATAAGTCTTGAATTGCTTCCGAAGGGTCTTTGTCTCCTACATCAATTGGCAATTTCTCTACTTGCGGGCCGTTAGATTCATCAAACTTCACATCTACCGTCTCTTCAACCTTTCAGGTGAAATTGTTGTAGACCCGGTAAGTGTGAGAGTTTGAGCCATAACCAAGTAGGAAACCTTCATGAGATTTAGGAGCAAATTTAGAACGACAATGCTTATCAAGAATGTAGCACTTTGAGCCAAATACTCGAAAGTATCCAACTTGGGGTTTGTTACCGGTGAGGAGCTCGTATGCCGTATTGCTGAGTAGCTTGTGAAGATACAAGCGATTTGTTGCATGACAAGCTGTCTCAACCGCTTCTGCCCAAAAGTGTTTTGGAGTCTTGTACTCATCAAGCATCGTTCTTGCCATCTCAATAAGAGTTCGGTTCTTCCTCTCAACGACTCCATTTTGTTGAGGCGTGTAAGTAGCCGAGAACTCATGTGAGATTCCTTCTTCGTCAAGAAAGGTATCCACATTTGCGTTCTTGAACTCCGTTTCGTTGTCGTTGCGAACCTTCTTGATCTTCACTTCAAATTGATTTTGGGCCTTCCTAGCAAAGTTCTTGAAGATCTTTTGGACCTGTGATTTATCATCAAGAAAGAACACCCATGTAAATCTTGAAAAATCATCAACTATAACCAGACCAAATGAGTTACCACCGAGACTTTTGTAGGCATTGGGACCAAAAAGATCCATATGAAGTAGCTCGAGTGGTCTTCTCGTGGTCATAATGTTCTTCACGGGGTGACTTCCTCCAACTTGTTTTCCTGCTTGACAAGCACTAGAAAGTCTATCCATGTCAAATATAACATCTTTTACTCCAAGGATATGATCACCTTTAATAAGCTTATCAAGATTTCGCATGCCCACATGACCTAGCCTTCTATGCCACAACCAGCCTTTAGAAGATTTAGCAATTAAGCAAGTTCTAGGTTGAGCCTTTTTAGTGAAATCAACAATGTAAATATCACCTCTACGTATACCGATAAAGACCATTTTATGGTTATCTCTACGAAACACTTGGCAATCTACTTCAGTAAACAGGACATTGAAACCAAAGTCAGCAAGTCTAGATACGGAAAGTAAATTGTAGCCAAGAGATTCAACGAACATAACATTTTGTATAGAGCTATCATGTGAGATGGCCACCTTACCAAGGCCAACCACCTTACCCTTTGAGTTATCACCGAAAGTGACATACTTTTGAGGGCCGTTGTTTTCAGCAAGCTCACGAAACATATCTTTGTCTCTGGTCATATGATCAGTACATCCACTATCAAGGACCCATTCCTTTCCTCCAGCCATGTAGCCGCGAAGATTAGCCATAAGACCAAAGTGTTTCATCGCATCATCAAGATCATAGTCACTATCATCATCCTCATCATAGTATCCATGTTCAACATCATCATGTGATGGATCAACTCCTAAAGAGGGTAATTCATTAGAAGTATGACTGTAACAATGTTCATCTCTATGGATTCTAATGACTTCGTAAATGATATTGCTAATAATTCCAACATCTCCTTTTGCACTCGTAAGATTAGTAAGCTCAAATAAGTAATCACCAAACTTGGGATCATTGGAACTCATCTTACTCAAGGCAATAGACTTGTGAAGAATCTTATCTAGAATTTTCAAGGAATAATTTGGGAATCGTTCCTCAAGAAATCTCCATATAGTGTAGGCACAATCAAGAGTAGGCAAGCTAGCAAGCAAGTTTCTAGGCAAACCTCTAGTGATTAAATTGACCGTTCTAACATTACGGATCATGTCAATAGACTCATCAAGGGTAGGATGCAAAGGGTCAATAATGCGAGCATAAGGAGTAGTAATGTACTTGGTCAAATGATACTCATTGAAGATCTCAAGCACCTCATTTTTCCACTCATGAAAATACTCTCCATCAAGAATAGGCACTCTACGTCTAAGATTCCTCAACATAGACTCATCATTCTTCCTCCAAAGGTGTTTAAACCAAAGCAATGGAGACCAATGCTCTGATACCAATTGTAGGATAGAGAAGAGGTGTCTAGAGGGGGGCGAATAGACTCTTAGCAAGAAAAGTTGCAGTTTTTAATTTCTTTAAGTTGAAGTGGAGTTTTGGCACAAGTATGAACATTCACAATAGATATGAAGCAAGCATGACAAGAGTATATGAGCAGCGGAAAGTAAATCATGCAAGTTGCAAGAATGTAAAGGGATGGGATTGGAGTGTGCAAACGCAATTGGAGACACGGAGATTTTTGGCGTGGTTCCGATAGGTGGTGCTATCGTACATCCACTATAACACCCTCGATGCGACTATAGCTCCCACGTGTCGAGGCACGACTTAGAGACATAATCGCATTGAAGGCATATGTCGCAAGTTAGGCAATCTTCACAAACATCCCATGTAATGTAATAATAAAAGGGAAGAATATAGTTGGCTTACACTCACCACGTCAATCAAGAACATAAATAACATTACATCATCCAAAACACTCATGGCCCGACTATGGCGCCAAAATAAAAGAGAACCCAACATGCGACACGGTCCCAATCACCCCCAACTGGGCACCACTACTGATCATCGGGAAAGGAAACATAGTATCGCTGAGAGTCTTCGTCGAACTCCCACTTGAGCTCATACTCGTCACCTGGAGCGGAATCACCTGGACCTGCATCTGGAGTTATAATATCTGTGAGCCACAGGGACTCAGCAATCTCGCACCCTCGCGATCAAGACTATTTAAGCTTGTAGGAAGGGTAGGCAAATATATGTGGAGCTGCAGCAAGCGACTAGCATATATGGTGGCTAACTTATTCGCACAAGAGAGCGAGAAGAGCAAGCGAAGCACGAGCGAGAATCTAGAGGAACAACCTGCGCAAACATTACTCCAACACCGTGTCCACTTCCCGGACTCCGCCGAGAAGAGGCCATCACGGTAACACACTCAGTTGATTCATTTTAATTAATTAAGGTTCAAGTTATCTATAACCGGACATTAACAAATTCCCATCTGCCCATAACCGTGGGTACGGCTTTCGAAAGTTCAATCCCTGCAGGGGAGTCCCAACTTAGCCCATGACAAGCTCTCACGGTCAACGAAGGAATAGACCTCCTCCCAAGACGTTCCGATCAGACTCGGTATCTCGGTAACTCAAGACACTCCGACAGGTTAAAACAAGACCAGCAACACCGCCCGAATGTGCCGACAAATCCCGATAGGAGCTGCACATATCTCTTTCTCAGGGCACACTCAGATTGTCCTAGGTACGGGTAGGCCAGCCCAGAGTTGCCCCTGGTGGTCACCGGTAGCTGACAGGTGGACCAACACTCGGAGGAGCACTGGCCCGGAGGGGGGGGGGTTAAAATAAGATGACCCTTGAGTCTGCAGAACCCAAGGGAAAGAAAAGGCTAGGTGGCGAATGGTAAAACCAATGTTGGGCATTGGTGGAAAAGCTTTAATCAAGGCGAAATATCAAGGGGTTCCCATTATAACCCAACCGCGTAAGGAACGCAAAATCCGGAAACATAACACCGATATGACGGAAACTAGGGCGGCAAGAGTGGAACAAAACACTAGGCGAGAGGCCGAGCCTTCCACCCTTTACCAAGTATATAGATGCATTAAGATAACGTGGCAATATAATGATATCCCAACAAGTAAATAAATGTTCCAACCAGGAACGACTCCAATCTTCACCTGCAACTAGCAACGCTATAAGAGGGGCTGAGCAAAGTGGTAACATAGCCAATCAACGGTTTGCTAGGACAATGGTGGGTTAGAGGTTGATATGGCAATTTGGGAGGCTGACAAGCAAAAGGTAGGCATCATAACATTGGCATAGCAAAAGAGCGAGCAAACTAGCATAGCAAAGATAGTAGTGATTTCGAGGGTATGATCATCTTGCCTGCAAAGCTGTCAGAGTTGACTGGATCCTCAAAAGCAAACTCAATGGGCTCCTCATTAGCAAACTCGTCTCCTGGCTCTACCCAAACAATACAAACAAGCAACAAGGATACAATCAACCACGTGCAAACTCAAACAATAAGATGCAATGATGGTATGCTATGCTGGATGCGATGCGAGATGCAAAATGCAAGATGTGACAGGAAATGTATGAACCTCGCCTCAATTTGGAAAACCAAGTGTTCCACTGGAAAGATGAGATGAAATCGCTTGAAAACGATATAAAGAACGCCGGAATCGGAGTTACGGTTTGGAAATGGCAAGCGTTTTAAGATGACACCGGTCTGCGATTTATAGCAAGTAGGCATCTAAATGCAATGAAATGAACATGCTACAGCCACCAAGCATGACAACAAAATACATGGCAGGGATGCACACAAGATGCTTCACAAAAGACTAGCACTGAGCCAAGGCCAATTCATCCATTATGAGGTTCAAACAAGTATGGCAAAAACGCAAATGCAAAATAGATTTCAGACTTTGTGAAATTAACACTAGTCTGAAATTTCAGATCACGAAGCCCTCTTCGGAGCAGCAAAACAACATGATGCATGACCTGATTAAGACAAGTAAGAACATGGCATGGAGCTACTTAACAAGCTTAACAAAAGACCCAAAGTGACCTGGGGCCAAAAGGGTTCACAAAATATACTAACGGGCACACGAACATAGCTAAAACACAATCAGTTTTCAGATTTGGTGAAAACTGAGACATGCTGAAATATAACTCACGAAGGCATGTCAACGAGCTCGATGCACTCACTACGGTGCAAGTAATGGCAAGGCAAGCATACATCCATTAAGAAGGCATACAATGCAAGCTAGACATGGCAATAACAATGGCATAGCATATGCACGGATCAACTACAATAACATCGGCAAAATCGCAAACAAGTTGACGATCTGCCCAGATTCACAACGAAGCAAAAGTAGAGCTCGATTGACTCAAACTAGGGTGCTCCATAATTGAAAACAAAGACATGGATGGATAGAGCATAACAAGATTAACAAAACTCCTTTACTGATCATCCTCAAAAGGGGCACAAATCACTAGGAAACAAGCTGAACATATGGCATCATGAACTAAATAATCCCAGACTTAGTGAAAACTACCAAGTCCCTGAAAACAGATTTACCGGGTGCCTCACTTTGCAAGCTTGCACAATTCACCACACACATCCTAAAAATGCATGGGTTGCACCTCTGGAAAGAAGACAAAATCCTTAACAAAACATATGAGGACTCACAGGCATAGCATGCATACAATAATCATGGCAAAAATGACAAAAGTCTAAGATGAACTAGCAGATCTGACAATTAACTCACGAAGCCTCCTTCTAACAGCATTTTGGGCATCAAGATGAGCTCAAATGAAAATGATGCAATGGAATGAAATGATTTACTCTTCGAGACGAACATTTTGATATACAATATGTCCAAAACGGAGCTACGGATGCAAAGTTACTGTAGGTCAAAGGTCGCATAAAAATTAGGGGGAGAGGGGAAAAAGTCAACCCTTAGGGTTTCTCAGATCCAGATCTGGATCGTGCACGCTTTACGAGGAACGCCGGAACACTGTTCACCACCGGAGCACGGAAGTCGAGGTTCGCCGGCCGGAGACGGGGGAAGTCGCCGGCGAGGGCGAGGATGGCCGGGGCGGCGCGGGGCGGCGCGGCGCCCGGGCGGCAGCGGCGAGGCGGCGGAGAGGCGGGGCGGCGGCGGCCGGAGTTGGCGGCGGCGAGGTCGCCCGCGGTGGCACGGTAGTGGCCCATGGCGGCGCCGGCCACCGGCGCTGGAGAGGGTGGCAGCGGATGAGGTAGGAGGCGGCGGGCGGATCGGGCCGCGCGGGGGCCCGACTTGGGCTCCGCGGGCCGGCGGCTGTTGGCGGCGGAGGGCGACACGTGGCGGTGCTGGGTTGGTCGGCGGCGGCGGCGCGAGTTGTCCGGCCGGGTCGGACACGTCCGGCCGGCGCGAGGGAATTTTAGGGTTTCGTGGGGGAGGAGAGATCCGAAAAACGGGGGGGGGGGCTATTTATAGGCATAAGTGGAGCTAGGAGAGTCCAAATGAGGTGCGGTTTTCGGCCACGCGATCGTGATCGAATGCTCAAGATGATGGAGCAGAGTTTGGTGGGTTTTGGGCCAAAATGGAGGGGTGTTGGGCTGCAACACACACGAGGCCTTTTCGGTCCCTCGGTTAACCGTTGGAGTATCAAACGAAGTTCAAATGATACGAAACTTGGCAGGCGGTCTACCGGTAGTAAACCAAGGCCGCTTGGCAAGTCTCGGTCCAATCCGGAAATGTTTAATCCCCACACACAAAGAAAGCTAGAAATGACCACCGGAGGAGAACGAAGCGCCGGAATGCAAAACGGACAACGGGGAAAATGCTCGAATGCATAAGACGAACACGTATGCAAATGCAATGCACATGATGACATGATATGAGATGCATGACAAAGACAACAACACACGGAGACAAAGACCCGAACCCGAGAAATAAATATAACTTAACGCCGGAAACGGCAAGAGTTGGAGTACAAATTGGGAAAGTTATATCTGGGGCGTTACAACACTCCACCACTACGAAAAGATCTCGTCCCGAGATCTAGGACTGAAAGAACTCTAGGTACTCAGAACGGAGGTGATCCTCGCGTTCCCAGGTAGCTTCACGGTCGGAATGGTGCGACCACTTGACTTTGAGAAATTTGATTGACTTGTTGCGAGTCTTGCGTTCAGTCTCTTCAAGAATAGCAACTGGGTGCTCACGATAAGAGAGATCTTCTTGGAGCTCAATGTCCTCGAAGTTGACGGTGCGGTCAGGAGTCTTGAAGCACTTTCGAAGCTGAGAGACATGGAACACATCATGAACATTTGCAAAGTTTGAAGGAAGCTCGAGTTGATAGGCGAGGTCGCCTCTCTTGCTGATAATCTTGAAAGGTCCCACGTATCTAGGGGCAAGCTTCCCTTTGATAACGAAGCGACGAGTACCCTTCATAGGAGAGATGCGGAGGTAAACATGATCTCCGATCTCGAAAGCCAAATCACGGTGCTTACTATCGTAGTAGCTCTTCTGGCGGGATTGGGATGCTTTGAGGTTATCACGAATGACTTTGCACATTTTTTCTGCTTCTGTGATTAGGTCATTACCCAAAAGCTGACGTTCACCGGTTTCAGACCAGTTGAGAGGGGTACGGCACTTCCTGCCATACAGAATTTCAAAAGGGGCCTTGCCGGAACTTGCTTGAAAACTGTTGTTGTATGAGAATTCAGCATAAGGAAGACAATCCTCCCACTTCATGCCGAAGGAGATCACACAAGCCCTGAGCATATCTTCAAGAATCTGGTTGACATGCTCGACTTGACCGCTTGTTTGAGGATGGAAAGCTGTGCTGAAGCGGATGTTCGTGCCCATGGCCTTCTGAAAAGAATCCCAAAACTTGGAGGTAAAGATGCTGCCACGGTCTGAAGATATCACTTGAGGAATACCGTGCAGAGAGACAATGCGAGAGGTATAGAGTTCTGCCAATTGAGCTGCAGTGATCGACTCTTTGATAGGCAGAAAGTGAGCCACTTTGGTGAGTTTGTCGATGACAACGAATATAGCATCATTGCCACGCTTGGACTTTGGAAACCCAGTCCCGAAGTCCATTTCAATGTGGTCAAACTTCCATTCTGGAATGGCAAGAGGTTGGAGGAGACCTGCTGGCCTTTGGTGTTCTGCCTTCACTTTTCTGCAGACATCACATTCATTCACGAATTGAGCGATCTCGCGCTTCATTCGAGTCCACCAATAAGCTTGCTTGAGATCCTGATACATCTTCGTGCTCCCAGGGTGGATGGAGAGGAGAGAATTGTGAGCCTCGTTCATGATCACTTTATGAAGGTCACCTTTGGGTACAACAATTCGATCCTCGAAGAAGAGAGTGTCCTTGTCATCAAGGCGGTAGCACTTGTACTTGGACTGACTCTTGGTGATCCCAATCTTCACCTTTTTCACCATAGCATCAAGAAGCTGGGCTTGGCGAATCTGGTCTTCTAAGGTATGAGAGACTTGAAGGTTGGCGAGGAAACCTTGAGGAACAACTTGCAGATTTAGTTTGCGGAAAGCTTCACAAAGCTCGGGTTGATAAGGCTTAAGAATCAGACTGTTGCAATACGCTTTCCTTCTCAAAGCGTCAGCAATCACATTGGCCTTGCCTGGAGTATACTCGGATTATACTCTTGAATCATTTTGACCCATCGAGTTTGCCTGAGGTTGAGATTAGGCTGACTGAAGATGTACTTGAGACTCTTGTGATCAGTGAAAATGTCCACTTTTCTTCCCAATAGAAGATGTCACCAAGTCAAAAGAGCATGCACAACTGCCGCCAACTCGAGATCATGAGTGGGGTAGTTCTTCTCATTAGGCTTCAACTGGCGAGATGTATAAGCAACAACTTTCTTCTCTTGCATCAATACTGCGCCAAGACCTTGGAGAGAGGCATCACAAAAGACCTCGTACGGCTTGGATTCATCAGGCGGAGTCAGAACTGGAGCAGTGATCAACTTCTCTTTCAAAGTGTTGAAAGCAATATCACACTCCGGAGACCAAACGTACTTGACGTGCTTCTGAAGAAGATTTGAGAGAGGCTTCGCGATCTTGGAAAAGTTTTCAACGAATCTTCAGCAATAGCTTGCGAGACCGAGAAAACTGCGGAGTTGCTTCATGTTCTAAGGAGGTTCCCAATTCACTATTGCGGACACCTTCTCAGGATTCACGGAAATGCCCTTGGCAGAGATGATATGGCCAAGATAAAGAACCTCATCGAGCCAAAATTCACACTTGGAGAACTTGGCGTAGAACTGATGTTCTCTGAGCTTATCAAGAACCAAACGCAAATGCTTGGCATGATCTTCCTTGTTCTTCGAGAAAACCAGAATGTCGTCGAGATAGACCAAAACGAAGTCATTGGTGTAGGCGTTGAAGATGAAGTTCATCATGCGAGAGAACGTCGGAGGAGCATTGGCGAGGCCAAAAGACATGACAATGTATTCATATGAACCAAAGCTTATTCTGAATGCTGTCTTGGGAATATCTTCTTCACGAATGCGAATCTGGTGATAACCCATACGGAGATCAAGCATGGAGAATACTTGGGCACCTTTGAGTTGTTCGAACAACTCATTGATGTTGGGAAGTGGGTATTTGTTCTTGATGGTCTTCTTGTTCACTGGATGGTAATCAACACAAAGTCGGTCCGTTCCATCCTTTTTCTTCACAAAAAGAACACCACAACCCCACGGAGAAGAACTAGGCCGGATGAGACCTATTCTTTCTTGCTCATCGAGTTGTTTCTTCAGCTCCTTCAACTCTTCAGGTCCGAGCTTGTAAGGATGCTTGCACACAGGTTCCGTGCCAGGCTCAAGTTCAATAACGAATTCAACTGGCCGGTGCGGAGGCATTCCTGGGAGCTCTTCTGGAAAGACGTCTTGATATTCGCAAACGACTGGAATTTGAGAGATGGCATCCAATTCACCCTTCTCATTGAGAGAAAACAGACGAATGGTATTATCCCGAGCGGTAAAGACAATTACATCCTCAGACGAATGAGTCAATTGAATCTGCCTGGCTGCACAATCAAGCTGAGCCTTATGCTTAGAAAGCCAATCCATTCCGAGAATAAGATCGATATCTGAGTCACCGAGAACCGTAGGAGAAGCCAAGAACTTGTAGTCACCCAAAGTGATAGAAACATCCGGAACGATGGAGTTAGCCTGCATGCGCTTACCGGGAGAGACAACTGCTAAAGGACTAGGCAAAACTTGCGAAACCAATTCATGCCTATTTGTAAACGGTCTCGAGATGAAGCAATGCGATGCACCAGTGTCAAAAAGAACTTTAGCTGGAATATCATTAACAAGAAGGTTACCCATGATCACATCTGACGAGTCCTTTGCCTGAGCTGCATTCATCAAATTGACCTTGGCATGCTTGGGATTATGCTTGACCACAGCTGTACTTGCCGATCTGACAGGAGGAGGAGGAAGATGCCTCTGGTTGAGACACTTGTTGGCATAGTGACCCTTCTGTTGGCACTTGTTGCACGTGACCTCTGAAAGCGGACGGTGATACGGAGCACTCGATCTTGGAGCTTGAGACGAAGTCTTGTTCTGAAAGCCAGGGTTGGGTGGGTGGGAAGAACCACTGCCACCTTTGCTCTTCTGCTGATACGGCGGACGGAACGGAGGAGGAGGAAGCCAAAACTTCTGCTGCTTGGCCACTTGAGTAGAGGAAGAAGGAGTAGCATCTCTGACTCGCTTCCTGGAAGCATCACACCTCAACTGAGCAGCCTCTTGCTTCAGTGCCATGTTGTAGAACTCGTCGTATCTCAAGGGCTCAAAGAGAACAAGAGCGAGCTGGATATCTTCTCTGAGACCACCCCTGAACTGGTATATCATGCTCTTCTCATCAGGCAGGTCCTGCTTTGCAAAGCGGGCAAGCTTCTGGAACAACTTGTTGTAGTCATAGACAGAAAAAGAGCCTTGCTTCAGATTGCGGAATTCCTCACGCTTGCTTTCAACCACGCTCTGGGGAATATGATGAGCTCGGAAATCTCGATGGAAATCATCCCAAGTGATAACACGTCCACCTCTGGAATCCTTGTACTACTGGAACCATTCTGCAGCTTGATCTTTTAGTTGGAAGGAAGCGAACTTCACAAAGTCCTCAGGCCTGACGTTACTGCACTCGAAATGCTTACACAGATCCACAAGCCAATCGTCAGCATCGGTTGCCTCAACACAATTGCTGAAAGTCTTTGGCCCGTTGGCAAGGAACTGGTTGAGTGTAGCAAAGTGACTCTGATTGTTGCCTTGATTCCCTTGACTGCCTTGATTGCGCTCTTGAAGAATTTGCATGATCAACTGTGTGTTTGCATTGGTTGCGGCCATCACAGCTTGCCATGCCTCCGGAGGAGGTGGAGGTGGTGGCGGATCAGGATTCGGAGTCGTGCGCGTTGGAGGAGCCATCCTGAAGAGGTTGACCACCATTAGCACATTGACAGAAAAAATATTGAAGCTGAATCCAACGGAATGAAAATTGCAACATATAGTCTTCACATCCGAACAAAATGAACGAATGCATTCCTCTTGAAATGGTCACATGTCCATAAATTGAGAAGCCACGTAGAATTAAGGTAGAGAAATAAATCAACAAGGTACGGATCAAGAACGAATAATCGGTAAGAAATCCCAATCTCAAACCAATATCCGTGGAAGAAGAACTAGAGCTACTAGAATTCCCACCTATGAAACTCCCGAACCTTTCCAGTTATGCAATCCGGTGTTGGGGATACAGGGGAAGCATAATATCTCACCCAAACTAGCAAATCCTACATCCAGCTGTATCCATCCTTCAACACATAATCAAGAAAACTTCGGAAACCATCTACCTCAACCTTCGAAAAGCATCCGTTATACAAGTTATGGCGATACTCCCGAACTCCCGCCCCAATACTGGGTGGCGTCGAGGTTATCTCACCAACGAACTGCATAAAAGAGATTTTCGATGTCGGCGAACATATCTCAAGTATTCCAGAATTGCAACGATAAAATTATGATGACAACACCTTAGAGCTCAACTCACCGGGACACTTCCACTAAACCCCTGACAGGAGGCACCAAGACAATGTTCTCATCATGAGCCATCGGAACGATTCCAAGATACTCGCGTGATCCTAAATTTTTTTAGTGAAATTTGAGAAGAGAAGAGTCAAAACTCTACGTCAGGAAGCCTTACTAGAGCGATGAGGAGACTGGGAAGTAAAAATAATTCCTAATCTCTCCGATATATAATTCCTAAATGACTCAAAACATTTTTCTAGACACAACTCGGCCACTAAAAACGATCAAGCAATGGGGCTCCTAAGGTCGGGGATGGCTCTGATACCAACTTATAACACCCTCGATGCGACTATAGCTCCCACGTGTCGAGGCACGACTTAGAGACATAATCGCATTGAAGGCATATGTCGCAAGTTAGGCAATCTTCACAAACATCCCATGTAATGTAATAATAAAAGGGAAGAATATAGTTGGCTTACACTCGCCACGTCAATCAAGAACATAAATAACATTACATCATCCAAAACACTCATGGCCCGACTACGGCGCCAAAATAAAAGAGAACCCAACATGCGACACGGTCCCAATCACCCCCAACTGGGCACCACTACTGATCATCGGGAAAGGAAACATAGTATCGCTGAGAGTCTTCGTCGAACTCCCACTTGAGCTCATACTCATCACCTGGAGCGGAATCACCTGGACCTACATCTGGAGTTATAGTATCTGTGAGCCACAGGGACTTAGCAATCTCGCACCCTCGCGATCAAGACTATTTAAGCTTGTAGGAAGGGTAGGCAAATATATGTGGAGCTACAGCAAGCGACTAGCATATATGGTGGCTAACTTATTCGCAAAAGAGAGCGAGAAGAGCAAGCGAAGCACGAGCGAGAATCTAGAGGAACAACCTGCGCAAACATTACTCCAACACCGTGTCCACTTCCCGGACTCCGCCGAGAAGAGGCCATCACGGTAACACACTCAGTTGATTCATTTTAATTAATTAAGGTTCAAGTTATCTATAACCGGACATTAACAAATTCCCATCTGCCCATAACCGCGGGCACGGCTTTCGAAAGTGCAATCCCTGCAGGGGAGTCCCAACTTAGCCCATGACAAGCTCTCACGGTCAACGAAGGAATAGACCTCCTCCCAAGACATTCCGATCAGACTCGGTATCTCGGTAACTCAAGACACTTCAACAGGTTAAAACAAGACCAGCAACACCGCCCGAATGTGCCAACAAATCCCGATAGGAGCTGCACATATCTCTTTCTCAGGGCACACTTAGATTGTCCTAGGTACGGGTAGGCCAGCCCAGAGTTGCCCCTAGTGGTCACCGATAGCTGACAGGTGGACCAACACTTGGAGGAGCACTGGCCCGGGGGGGTTAAAATAAGATGACCCTTGAGTCTGCAAAACCCAAGGGAAAGAAAAGGCTAGGTGGCGAATGGTAAAATCAATGTTGGGCATTGCTGAAAAAGCTTTAATCAAGGCGAAATATCAAGGGGTTCCCATTATAACCCAACCGCGTAAGGAACGCAAAATCCGGAAACATAACACCGATATGACGGAAACTAGGGCGGCAAGAGTGGAACAAAACACTAGGCGAGAGGCCGAGCCTTCCACCCTTTACCAAGTATATAGATGCATTAAGATAACGTGGCAATATAATGATATCCCAACAAGTAAATAAATGTTCCAACCAGGAACGGCTCCAATCTTCACCTGCAACTAGCAACGCTATAAGAGGGGCTGAGCAAAGCGGTAACATAGACAATCAACGGTTTGCTAGGACAATGATGGGTTAGAGGTTGACATGGAAATTTGGGAGGCTGACAAGCAAAAGGTAGGCATCGTAGCATTGGCATAGCAAAAGAGCGAGCAAACTAGCATAGCAAAGATAGTAGTGATTTCGAGGGTATGATCATCTTGCCTGCAAAGCTGTCAGAGTTGACTGGATCCTCAAAAGCAAACTCAACGGGCTCCTCGTTAGCGAACTCGTCTCCCGGCTCTACCCAAACAAGACAAACAAGCAACAAGGATACAATCAACCACGTGCAAACTCAAACAATAAGATGCAATGATGGTATGCTATGCGGGATGCGATGCGGGATGTAAAATGTAAGATGTGACAGGAAATGCATAAACCTGGCCTCAACTTGTAAAACCAAGTGTGCCACTGGAAAGATGAGATGAAATCGCTTGAAAACGATATAAAGAACGCCAGAATCGGAGTTACGGTTTGGAAATGGCAAGCGTTTTAAGATATGACATCGGTCTGCGATTTACAGCAAGTGGGCATCTAAATGTAATGAAATGAACATGCTACAGCCACCAAGCATGACAAAAAAATACATGGCAGGGATGCACACAAGATGCTTCACAAAATACTAGCACTGAGCCACAGCCAATTCATCCATTATGAGGTTCAAACAAGCATGGCAAAAACGCAAATGCAAAACAGATTTCAGACTTTGTGAAATTAACACTAGTCTGAAATTTCAGATCACGAAGCCCTCTTCGGAGCAGAAAAACAACATGATGCATGACCTGATTAAGACAAGTAAGAACATTGCATGGAGCTACTCAACAAGCTTAACAAAAGACCCAAAGTGACCTGGGGCCAAAAGGGTTCACAAAATATACTAACGGGCACACGAACATAGCTAAAACACAATCAGTTTTCAGACTTAGTGAAAACTGAGACATGCTGAAATATAACTCACGAAGGCATGTCAACGAGCTCGATGCACTCACTACGGTGCAAGTCATGGTAAGGCAAGCATACATCCATTAATAAGGCATAAAATGCAAGCTAGACATGGCAAGAACAATGGCATAGCATGCACGGATCAACTACAATAACATCGGCAAAATCGCAAACAAGTTGACGATCTGCCGAGATTCACAACGAAGAAAAAGTTGAGCTCGATTGACTCAAGCTAGGGTGCTCCATAATTGCAAAGAAAGAAATGGATGGATAGAGCATAACAATATTAACAAAACTCCTTTACTGATCATCCTCAAAAGAGGCACGGATCACTAGGAAACAAGCTGAACATATGGCATCATGAACTAAATAATCCCAGACTTAGTGAAAACTACTAAGTCCCTGAAAACAGATTTACCGGGTGCCTCACTTTGCAAGCTTGCACAATTCACCACACACATCCTAAAAATGCATGGGTTGCACCTCTGGAAAGAAGACAAAATCCTTAACAAAGCATGTGAAGGACTCACAGGCATAGCATGCACACAATAATCATGGCAAAAATGACAAAAGTCTAAGATGAACTAGCAGATCTGACAATTGACTCACGAAGCCTCCTTCTAACAGCATTTTGGGCATCAATATGAGCTCAAATGAAAATGATGCAATGGAAGAAATGATGTACTCTTCAAGACGAACATTTTGATATACAATATGTCCAAAACGGAGCTACGGATGCAAAGTTACAGCAGGTCAAAGATCGCATAAAAATTAGGGGGAGAGGGGAAAAAGTCAACCCTTAGGGTTTCTCAGATCCAGATCTGGATCGTGCACGCTTTACGAGGAACGCCGGAACGCTGTTCACCACCGGAGCACGGAAGTCGAGGTTCGTCGGCCGGAGACGGGGGAAGTCGCCGGCGAGGGCGAGGATGGCCGGGGCGGCGCGGGGCGGCGCGGCGCCCGGGCGGCAGCGGCGAGGCGGCGGAGAGGCGGGGCGGCGGCGGCCGGAGTTGGCGGCGACGAGGTCTCCCACGGTGGCGCGGTAGTGGCCCGTGGCGGCGCCGGCCACCGGCGCTGGAGAGGGCGGCGGCGGACGAGGTAGGAGGCGGCGGGCGGATCGGGCCACGCGGGGGCCCGACTTGGGCTCCGCGGGCCGGCGGTTGTTGGCGGCGGAGGGTGACACGTGGCGGCGCTGGATTGGTCGGCGGCAGCGGCGCGAGTTGTCCGGCCGGGTCGGACACGTCCGGCCGGCGCGAGGGAATTTTAGGGTTTCGTGGGGAAGGAGAGATCTGAAAAACGGGGGGGGGGGGCTATTTATAGGCATAAGTGGAGCTAGGAGATTCCAAATGAGGTGCGGTTTTCGGCCACGCGATCGTGATCGAACGCTCTAGATGATGGAGCAGAGTTTGGTGGGTTTTGGGCCAAAATGGAGGGGTGTTGGGCTGCAACACACACGAGGCCTTTTCGGTCCCTCGGTTAACCGTTGGAGTATCAAACGAAGTCCAAATGATACGAAACTTGACAGGCGGTCTACCGGTAGTAAACCAAGGCCGCTTGGCAAGTCTCGGTCCAATCTGGAAACGTTTAATCCCCACACACGAAAGAAAGCTAGAAATGACCACCGGAGGAGAACGAAGCGCCGGAATGCAAAACGGACAACGGGGAAAATGCTCGAATGCATAAGACGAACACGTATGCAAATGCAATGCACATGATGACATGATATGAGATGCATGACAAAGACAACAACACACGGAGACAAAGACCCGAACCCAAGAAATAAATATAACTTAACACCGGAAACGGCAAGAGTTGGAGTACAAATTGGGAAAGTTATATCTGGGGCGTTACATCCACGTTGATGGAGACTTCAACCCACGAAGGGTAAAGGTTGCGCGAGTCCACGGAGGGCTCCACCCACGAAGGGCCCACGAAGAAGCAACCTTGTCTATCCCACCATGGCCATCGCCCACGAAGGACTTGCCTCACTAGGGTAGATCTTCACGAAGTAGGCGATCTCCTTGCCCATACAAACTCCTTGGTTCAACTCCACAATCATGACGGAGGCTCCTAAGTGATACCTAACCAATCAAGGAGACACCACTCTCCAAGAGGTAACGAATGGTGTGTTGATGATGAACTTGCTCTTGTGCTTCAAATGATAGTCTCCCCAACACTCAACTCTCTCTCAAAGTATAGGATTTGGTGGAAAGATGATTTGAGTGGAAAGAAACTTGGGGAAGGCTAGAGAACAAGATTTATGTCGTTGGAATGGAATATCTTGACCTCAACACAAGTGTAGGTGGTTCTCTCTCAGAAAATGCATGTTGGAAGTGTAGGCATGTTCTGATGGGTCTCTCCACGAATGAAGAGTGGGTGGAGGGGTATATATAGCCTCCACACAAAATCTAATCGTTACACACAAATCACCAAACTCGGTGGGACCAAATCATACAACTCGGCCAAACCGATTTAGTTCATAATGTGACCATTAGGGTTTTCGGTGGGACCGACTTGATCAACTCGGTGGGACCGATGTGCTAGGGTTAGGGTAGAGCCTCATCCCGGTTGGACCGATTACACAATTTAGATGGGACCGATTTTCGTAATAAGCTAAACAGAGAGTTGGCCAAGAAAACTCGGTGGGACCGAATCATACAACTCAGTCAGACCGATTTAGTTCATAATGTGACCGTTAGGGTTTTCGGTGGGACCGACTTGATCAACTCGGTGGGACCGATGTGCTAGGGTTAGGGTGGAGCCTCATCTCGGTTGGACCGATTACACAAATTCGGTGGGACCGATTTTGGTAATAAGCTAAACAGAGAGTTGACCAAGCAAACTCGATGGGACCGATGACATGTTTCGGTGAGACCGAAATTAATGCCATAGGCACCAGAGAGTTTGCAAGCCCATGTCGGTGAGACCGAATTGATTAGGGTTTCTGGCAGTGGCTATGTCAAGATAACTCAGTGGCGCCGGATAGAAAATTTTGGTGGGCCGAGTTTGACTTTTGGTTTGGGACATATGTGGATGTGAGAAAGTGGTTGAGGGCTGTGGAGCATATCACTAAGCACTTTGAGCAAGCAAGCCATTAAGCAACATCTCATCCCCTCTTAATAGTATTGGCTTTCCTATGGACTCAACGTGATCTTGGATCACTAAAATGAAAAATGTAGAGTCCTGATCTTTGAGCTTGAGCCAATCCTTTTGTCCTTAGCATTTTGAAAGGGTTCCACATCCTCTAGTCCATGCAACTCCATTTTTGAACTTATCTGAAGCATACTAGATGAAAGCATTAGTCCAACAAGAGATATGTTGACATTAATTACCAAAATCACCCAGGGAGCACTTGTGCTTTCAGCCTTCTCACAGATGAGCATCATATCCACAAGATAGGCATGCAAGTTGTCCTTGTCGCCAATGTGAGGAAACAGAGTGTTGCGGAAGATACGGTGCATGATGTCAAGGAACGGGTTCAACGCCCAAGTCTTCTTGTCATTGGGAAGCTTCTTCTCAATGAGGTAGGGTTGAAGCTTGTTCTTGTTGGCTGACTCGGGGTTGGCATGTGGGCGGACACCAACGGGCATATTTAGCCCCTCATCACGAACGTTCAACAGATCCATGAACTCCTTCCACTTAGCAGACATCCTCTTCCCATTAGTCATCCAAGTCATTGTCCGCTGCTCATCCGTGTGAAAGTGGACAGAAGCAAAGAACTGAGCCACAATCTTCGGGTCAAAATCCAAGTGAAAGGTGATGAGATCCTCAATGCCAAATTGCTCCACCAAGTCCAGAGGCTCACCAAAGTATGCCCGGTTGCTCTCCTTCTTCATATGATGCATGTCAACCCACTGTACTGGCACATAAATGTTCTGCTTGGACTTGATCACATCCAGGAAGATAAAATTTTGTTGCTTGGTCCAGAACAAGTCATTTCCCCTTGTGACCTCCCTAGGGTTGACGTAAGGGTTGAGCTTCCTTCGCACCAGAAACTCCGCTTGAGGGATCTCATTCATTCCCATTGTTGGCTCCTTGGTCTTGGTAGCTGTGGACTAGGTTCTATGTTGTGGGGCACTGGAGCCCTCTGGAGCCTCTTGGTTGCACAGGCGCTTTGAGCTTGTGTCACGGCTGGGATTCGAGCGCCGGGCATTGGAACCGGAGCCACCACCTATGACACACAACACACACACGAGAAAACCGAGAAGGGTTATTGCAAGGACGAGGGCCAAAACCAAATGAAACAAGCAAACACGAGAGTTGGAAGGACAAATTAGCATAGTTTGCAACACTACGATAGTACCGGACCGGCTTACGGATGTAAAAAATTTATAGCCACTCTAGCCGCGGTAGTATTGTGCCAGGGTGGCACGGTAGTACCGTGATAATACCCAAGTGCAGGGAATCATCATAGAAATTGCCAATGGTGGAAGTGATAATTAAGGAGTGTCGAACCCACAAGGAGCTAAAGGTAAGATCAAAATTCTCTCAAGCCCTATCTGCCACTGATACGACTCTACGTACACCGAACGTTTGCTTCCAACTAGAAACGAGAAATAAAACTACGTTGTGGGTATGAAGAGGATGACTTTGCATGATATCAGAGAGCTAAAACATAAAAGTAGGTGCTATTATCATAAAGTTAGAATATACTACTAAATATTATAAATAGCAAGTGTGGAATAATGATGGATCGGTGTGCGGAATTATCCTAGGCAATCGTTAACAAAACCGGTGGTCGTCATTGCAATTTCATATGAGGGAGAGGCATAAGCTAACATACTTTCTCTTCTTGGATCATATGCACTTATGATTGGAACTCTAGCAAGCATCCGCAACTACTAAAGATCATTAAGGTAAAACCCAACCATAGCATTAAAGCATCAAGTCCCCTTTATCCCATACGCAACAACCCCCTTACTTGGGTTTATGCTTCTGTCACTCAAGCAACCCACTATAAGCGAATCATGAACGTATTGCAACACCCTACAACACGAATCCCTCACGCTTGCGCGACACGAAGGGCACAATAGGACAATGATATGTCTCCAACGTATCTATAATTTTTGATTATTCCATGCTATTATATTATCTGTTTTGGATGTTTATGGGCTTTATGATGCACTTTTATATGATTTTTGGGACTAACCTATTAACCCAGAGCCCAGTGCCAGTTTCTGTTTTTCCTTGTTTTAGAGTACCGCGGAAAAGGAAAATCAAACGGAGTCCAATTGACCTGAAACTTCACGGAACTTATTTTTGGAAGGAAAGCAACCCAGGAGACTTGGAGTCCATGTAAGGGAAGCAACAAGGAAGCCACGAGGCAGGGAGGCGCGCCCTCCACCCTTGTGGACCCCTCGTGGCTCCCCTGACATACTTCTTCCTCCTATATATACCCATATACCCTAAAACGATCGGGGAGCACAATAGATCGGGAGTTCCGCCGCCAGAAGCCTCCGTAGCCACCGAAAGCTAATCTAGACCCGTTCCGGCACCCTGCCGGAGGAGGAATCCCTCTCCGGTGGCTATCTTCCTCATCCCGATGCTCTCCATGACGAGGAGGGAGTAGTTCTCCCTCGGGGCTGAGGGTATGTACCAGTAGCTATGTGTTTGATCTCTCTCTCTCTCTCTCGTGTTCTTGATTTGGCACGATCTTGATGTATCGCGAGCTTTGCTATTATAGTTGGATCTTATATTTCTTCCCCCCTCTACTCTCTTGTAATGGATTGAGTTTTCCCTTTGAAGTTATCTTATCGGATTGAGTCTTTAAAGATTTGAGAACACTTGATGTATGTTTTGCCATGCGTATCTGTGGTGACAATGGGATATCACGTGATTCACTTGGTGTATGTTTTGGTGATCAACTTGAGCATTCTGCCCATGAACCTATGCATAGGGGTTGGCACAAGTTTTCGTCGTGATTCTCCGGTAGAAACTTTGGAGCACTCTTTGAGGTTCTATGTGTTGGTTGAATAGATGAATCTGAGATTGTGTGATGCATATTGTATAATCATACCCACGGATACTTGAGGTGACATTGGAGTATCTAGGTGACATTAGGGTTTTGGTTGATTTGTGTCTTAAGGTGTTATTCTAGTACTAACTCTAGGGCTGTTTGTGACACTTATAGGAATAGCCCAACGGATTGATTGGAAAGAATAACTTTGAGGTGGTTTCATACCCTACCTTAATCTCTTCGTTTGTTCTCCGCTATTAGTGACTTTGGAGTGACTCTTTGTTGCATGTTGAGGGATAGTTATGTGATCCAATTATGTTATTTTTGTTGAGAGGACTTGCACTAGTGAAAGTATGAACCCTAGGCCTTGTTTCAACGCATTGCAATACCGTTTGTGCTCAGTTTCATCATTAGTTACCTTGCTGTTTTTATATTTTCAGATTACAAAAACCTTTATCTACCATCCATATACTACCTGTATCACCATCTCTTTGGCGAACTAGTGCACCTATACAATTTACCATTGTATTGGGTGTGTTGGGGACACAAGAGACTCTCTTTGTTATTTGGTTGCAGGGTTGATTGAGAGAGACCATCTTCATCCTACGCCTCCTACAGATTGATAAACCTTAGGTCATCCACTTGAGGGAAATTTGCTACTGTCCTACAAACCTCTGCACTTGGAGGCCCAATAACGTCTACAAGAAGAAGGTTGTGTAGTAGACGTCAAGCTCTTTTCTGGCGCCGTTGCCGGGTAGGTTAGCGCTTGAAGGTATATCTTTAGATCTTGCAATCTGGTCTTTTAGTTTCTTGTTTTATCACTAGTTTAGTTCATAAAAGAAAATTACAAAAAATGGAATTAAGTTTGCCTCATACGCTTCATCTTTTTAATATCTTTCATGAGTATGATGGAAAGGAAAATTGTGCCAAAGTGTTAGAAGAAGAATGCATTAAAATGTTTGGCACTAAATCTTTGAATGATGAGCATGATTGCAACATTGTTAGTATGAACTCCTTGAATATCCATAGTACTAATGATGATTGCACTAGTTATGATGAAAATTTCTCCTATAAACATGTAAATTTTTGTGGAGTGCATTGGGTTTGCAAGTACACACCAAATAGGGAAGATAGATATTGCAAGAGGCATAAGCATTTAGAGACAAAATTGTTGCAAGAAAGGCTAGATGTTGTGCTGAAAATTTAAATTTTCTTGGCCATACTTGTGAGCTTTGTAATGAACGTGGTCATCTAACCATCCGATGCAAATTGTTTCATGATCTAATCGTTTCCAAAAATTGTGATGACTTGATTTCTCTTGCACATCATAATGAACTTAGTTTGCTTATGGGTTACGAAGAAATGAAACGTATAACTAACTATATTCCAGTATTTGCCCATGATAAACTTCTTGGCTTTGATCTAGAGGAAATTTATATGTATTGTGCGGTGAATTGTATTGAAAATCCTTATATTGTCAACTACATAAAGAAAAGAAAACAAATAGAAGATGAAGAGAATACTAATGAAAGGGAAGAGACTTCCCAATATCCTCCTATTATTTCTTATGATGAATTAGGTAACGAGGAGGAGCCTTCTATTCAACCAATCACATTAATAAGGATCTCCAAAAAGAGGATTGAACCCACACATGATGTGGTGAAGAAGAAGAAAAGAAAAGGAAGAGAGGTAAAAAGATATCTCTCCCAAATAATGCTACTCATATTACTATTGTGCCTCATGGAAATATAATTGTGGAAGATAATGATACTTCTTATGATCTTAAAAATCTTTTTGGCACTTGCTTGGAAGAATATGATAATTGCTATACTATTGGTGCTATCCATACTATTAATGATGAGAGTGATTATGCTTATGATATGAAAAGGCCCAAGCTTGGGGATGCTATGTTTGATGAAGATGATGTTTTTGAGAATATATTTGCTGCAATTAATGTTTGTCCCAAGCTTGGGGAAGCTATAGACGATATTTTTAGTCTCCCAAGTTTTGATATGCAAATTTATAATGATGATAGCATGCCTCCTTCTTAAGATGATTATATTGATGAAAGTGGGTTTGGAAGAGTGTCAACTTTAGGAAGTTGTAATCCCACTATTTTGGAGGATGTTTAATATCATTGTGATAATTATGAAAGTGGATTTGGAGAGGTCATGACTTTATTTAGTAATGATTCCACTATCTTGGAAGAGGTTTCAATCGATTATGATGAGAACAAAGTTGCTACTTATGATAATTATTGTGATGATACATATGCTATAAAAAGTAGTGATGATTATATTTATAAAACTTGTCATGATTATTATTACCCTTTTTCTGAATATTACTCTTTTAATGTGGAAACAATTTATAGTATTCGAGTCTCTTATGATACTCCCACTATTCCAATTAAGAAGAATTTTGCTTATGTGGAGAGTAATAAAATTTCTATGCTTGTAGATCATGAAAAGAATGCTTTAGGTGCTGGTTATATTGTTGAATTCATTCATGATGCTACTAAAAATTATAATGAGGGATGAACATATGCTTGTAGGAGTTGCAATAATATCAAGTTTCCTCTCTATGTGCTTAAAATCTTTAAGTTATGCTTGTTTTGCCCTCCTATGCTAGTTGAATATTGTTCCCATAAGTTGTTTGCTCACAAAATCTCTATGCATAGGAAGTGGGTTAGACTTAAATGTGCTAGTCATATTCTTCATGATGCTCTCTTTATGTTACAATTCTTATCTTTTATGTGAGCATCGTTGAAATCATCATGCCTAGCTAGGGGCGTTAAACAACAACGCTTGTTGGGAGGCAACCCAACTTTATTTTTGTTCCTTGCTTTTTGTTCCTGTTTAGTAATAAATAATTCATCTAGCCTCTGTTTAGATATGATTTTACGTTGGATTATACACACTCTCACCTTTCCATCATTGCTAGCCTCTTCGGTACCGTGCATTGCCCTTTCTCGCCTTGAGAGTTGGTGCAAACTTCGCCGGTGCATCCAAACCCCGTGATATGATACGCTCTTTCACACATAAACCTCCTTATATCTTCCTCAAAACAGCCACCATACCTACCTATTATGGCATTTCCATAGCCATTCCGAGATATATTGCCATGCAACTTTCCACCGTTCCGTTTATTATGACACGCATCACCATTGTCATATTGCTTTGCATGATCATGTAGTTGACATCGTATTTGTGGCAAAGCCACCGTTCATAATTTTTCATACATGTCACACTTGATTCATCGCAATCCCGGGACACCGCCGGAGGCATTCATATAGAGTCATATCTTGTTCTAAGTATCGAGTTGTAATTCTTGAGTTGTAAGTAAATAGAAGTGTGATGATCATCATTCATAGAGCATTATCCCCAAAAAAGGGGCCAAATAAAAAAGAAAGGCCAAAAAAAGAAAAAGAAAGGCCTAATAAAAAAGGAAAGGCCAAATAAAAAAATAAAAAAATAAAAGGGACAATGCTACTATCCTTTTTCCACACTTGTGCTTCAAAATAGCACCATGATCTTTATGATAGAGAGTCTTTGTTTTGTCACTTTCATATACTAGTGGGAATTTTTCATTATAGAACTTGGCTTGTATATTCCAACAATGGGCTTCCTCAAATGCCCTAGGTCTTCGTGAGCACGCAAGTTGGATGCACACCCACTTAGTTCCTTTTGTTGAGCTTTCATACATTTATATCTCTAGTGCATCCGTTGCATGGCAATCCCTACTCCTTGCATTGACATCAATTGATGGGCATCTCCCTAGCCCATTGATTAGCCGCGTCGATGTGAGACTTTCTCCTTTTTGTCTTCTCCACATAACCCCCTCATTATATTCTATTCCACCCATAGTGCTATATCCATGGCTCACGCTCATGTATTGCGTGAAAGTTGAAAAAAGTTTTAGATTACTAAAGTATGAAACAATTGCTTGGCTTGTCATCGGGGTTGTGCATGATGAGAGCATTACTGTGTGACGAAAATGGAGCATAACCAAACTATATGATTTTGTAGGGATGAACTTTCTTTGGCCATGTTATTTTGAGAAGACATGATTGCTTAGTTAGTATGCTTGAAGTATTATTATTTTCATGTCAATATTAAACTTTTGTCTTGAATCTTATGGATCTGAATATTCTTGCCACAATAAAGAAGATTACATGGATAAATATGTTAGGTAGCATTCCACATCAAAAATTCTGTTTTTATCATTTACCTACTCGAGGACGAGCAGGAATTAAGCTTGCGGATGCTGATACGTCTCCAATGTATCTATAATTTTTGATTGTTCCATGCTATTATATTATCTGTTTTGGATGTTTATGGGCTTTATTATGCACTTTTATATGATTTTTGGGACTAACCTATTAACGCAGAGCCCAGTGCCAGTTTCTGTTTTTTCCTTGTTTTAGAGTATCGCAGAAAAGGAAAATCAAACGGAGTCCAATTGACCTGAAACTTCACGGAACTTATTTTTGGAAGGAAAGCAACCAGGGAGACTTGGAGTCCACGTAAGGGAAGCAATGAGGAAGCCACGAGGCAGGGGGTGCGCCCACCACCCTGGGCGCGCCCTCCACCCTCGTGGGCCCCTCGTGGCTCCCCTGACGTACTTCTTCCTCCTATATATACCCATATACTCTAAAACGATCAGGGAGCACAATAGATTGGGAGTTCCGCCGCCAGAAGCCTCCGTAGCCACCGAAAGCCAATCTAGACCTGTTCCGGCACCCTACCGGAGGGGGAATCCCTCTCCGGTGGCTATCTTCATCATCCCGGTGCTCTCCATGACGAGGAGGGAGTAGTTCTCCCTCGGGGCTGAGGGTATGTACCAGTAGCTATGTGTTTGATCTCTCTCTCTCTCGTGTTCTTGATTTGGCACGATCTTGATGTATCGCGAGCTTTGCTATTATAGTTGGATCTTATGTTTCTTCTCCCCCTCTACTCTCTTGTAATGGACTGAGTTTTCCCTTTCAAGTTATCTTATCGGATTGAGTCTTTAAACATTTGAGAACACTTGATGTATGTCTTGCCGTGCGTATCTGTGGTGACAATGGGATATTACGCGATTCACTTGATGTATGTTTTGGTGATCAACTTGCGGGTTCCGCCCATGAACCTATGCATAGGGGTTGGCACACGTTCTTGTCGTGATTCTCTGGTAGAAACTTTGGGGCACTCTTTGAGGTTCTATGTATTGGTTGAATAGATGAATCTGAGATTGTGTGATGCATAACGTATAATCATACCCACGGATACTTGAGGTGACATTGGAGTATCTAGGTGACATTAGGGTTTTGGTTGATTTGTGTCTTAAGGTGTTATTCTAGTACGAACTCTAGGGCTGTTTGTGACACTTATAGGAATAGCCCAATGGATTGATTGGAAAGAATAACTTTGAGGTGGTTTCGTACCCTACCATAATCTCTTTGTTTGTTCTCTGCTATTAGTGACTTTGGAGTGAGTCTTTGTTGCACGTTGAGGGATAGTTATGTGATCCAATTATGTTATGTTTGTTGAGAGGACTTGCACTAGTGAAATTATGAACCCTAGGCCTTGTTTCAACGCATTGCAATACCGTTTGTGCTCACTTTTATCATTAGTTACCTTGCCGTTTTTATATTTTCAGATTACAAAAACCTTTATCTACCATCCATATACTACTTGTATCACCATCTCTTCACTGAACTAGTGCACCTATACAATTTACCATTGTATTGGGTGTGTTGGGGACACAAGAGACTCTTTGTTATTTGGTTGCAGGGTTGCTTGAGAGAGACCATCTTCATCCTATGCCTCCTACGGATTGATAAACCTTAGGTCATCCACTTGAGGGAAATTTGCTACTGTCCTACAAACCTCTGCACTTGGAGGCCCAACAACGTCTACAAGAAGAAGGTTGTGTAGTAGACATCAGACAGCACCAAAATAAAACATACAACTCATACCAATCTAGATCAACAATCAACCCAAAGACAAAAGATATCTACTCAAAACATCATAGGATGGCAACACATCATTGGATCATAATATGTGGCATAAAGCACCATGTTCAAGTAGGGATTACAGCGGGGTGCGGGAGAGTGGACCGCGTAAAAGAGATGAGGATGGTGATGTTGATGAAGACGATCAACATGGCGATGATTCCCCTCCCATGGCACTCCGGCGCCATTGAGAGAGAGGAGGAGAGGTTTTCCCCCTTGTGCTTCCTCCTCCATGGCCTCCCCCTAGATGGGGAGAGGTTCTCCCTCTAGTCCTTGGCCTTCATGGTGATGATGGCCCCTCCAGGATCCCCCTCCATGCCCTCCGGTGATGATGGCCCCCTCCGATAGGGTGCCGGAGAGGGCCTAGATTGATTTCTCGTGGCTACAGAGGTTTGCGGTGGCAGAACTTCCAGTCTAGGTTATTTTCTGGGGGTTTATGTATTTATAGGGATTTTTGTCATCGGTTTCACGTCAGGGGGATCTCCGAGTCGTCCACGAGATAGGGGCCCACGCCCAGGGGGTGGGGCGCACCCCCACCCTCGTGGACGGATCGGGACTCTTCTGGCCCAACTCATTTACTCCGGGGACTTTTTTTGGTCCATAAAAATTCATCAAAATTGGCACGTGAATTGGACTCCGTCTGGTATTCCTTTTCTGCAATACTCAAAAACAAGGGAAAAACAAAAAGTGGCACTGGGCTCTAGATTAATAGGTTAGTCCCAAAAATCATATAAAATAGCATATAAATGCATATAAAACATCTAAAATGGATAATATAATAGCATGAATACTTCATAAATTATAGATACGTTGCAGACTGTAACATCCCAAATTTTCAATTTGTAATGTTATACATTAGGTCATCATGCATATCATATTTTATTTTGCTTTTGGTTTTGATCCTAGAAAATCCTAAGCAACTCAAGGACTCACGGAGAGAGTTGGGGATTTCGTTATTTACATATTTGAGTTTTCTCAAATTATGTAAACAGGATCATTTGATTTTATTTATTTTATCATCAATTATTTCTATTACAAAAAAATATGAGAGCGGGAATAAAATGACTTTCCCAAAATATAGAAATATTGAGGATTTAATAAAAAAATCAAATAAGATTTATTTCGGAGTTTTTCGGTATTTTTATTTGAATTTAGGAAAAATGCGCGTTTTTCAAAGTTGTAGTTTGGGCCCAGAAAAATGTTCACTTTTTCGGGATTGATTTTAGAAACCCAGGAAAATTTATTTCGTGATTTTTGGAGTTCGTTTAGTATTTCTTTTTATTTTTCTTCCGAGCGGAATTATTTAAAAAAACGTGGAACCGACTTTGGGCCGTACTCGGCCAGGACACCGCTGGCCGAGGCCTTTATAAGGCGCCGCTCGAGAGCCCGAGAGAGCCCAGCCGCCAGCTAACCCTAACCCTAGCCCAGCCCCGCTGCCGCCGCCGCCGCCGGAGTTGCGCGCCACCCGAGGTTTGCCGCCGCCTCGTTTTCCGTGCTGTTTTTTTAAAAAAAAAACAAAAAAAAATCTGTTCGTCGTTTTTCTTTTTCGTCGGATTTTTCGCGGTTATTTTCTGATCGCGATTTCTGATCCGATTTTCGTTTTAGTATAACTTTTCGCTCGTTTATCGGAATCAGGCGATTCAAGCGCCTGGAGTTTTGTCTCAAAACCCTCTTTCCGAATAATCAACTTAAACATGTTTTTGCTACTGTAAAATTTGACTTAGATCCATATTACTAGAACGAAGTTGTTTCTTTCGCCGTTTGTTTTCTTTTGCTTCGTTCGATTTGATTCTTTTTGCCAACCAGGGTTCTTAAGTTGAACTTTCTGGTTAGATCTTCTATTTGAGTTTTACCTGTGCATTAGATGAGTACTTATTGTATGCTTATTTGTTTGTCTGCGATAGAATACCCGGAGTGCGCCGCCTGTTACGTTGAATCTCTAGGTTTCGCGGATCATCAGCAAGGCAAGTAACACTTTGATCATACTTTTTCTACAACCCAGTTTTATTGCATTAGATCAATCCTCACACATTGCATGATTAGGATCTAATTAAATTGTGGGATGGGAAGTAGATGAGGTAGTACCTATTACCTGTTTATTTTCAAACCTTTGGGAGTTACTTCTACGTTTGCTTATTATGCCATGCTATGCTAGTAGACGTGGATTGGGTGAGTGAAATCCATGATAGATGTGAGATTGATAATTAATGGTTTATCTAAGGTGGCAACTTAAACACACATCTGGGTGGATTGAGGCACCTGGGGTTTCCAGGACTTGCCTGTTTTTCTTTTGGACCGCCACCCAGGCTCAAAGGGATCATGAGATTATTCATACTAGAAACTTCCGTGTGCAGCCACAAGCCATTATGGGCTCTGGCATAGTTGACTAAGTTGTGCGAACTCTTACAGTGGTAGACTAGCAGATGTAGGGGATATAGGTGGTACGGTCTACCCGATCGTAAGGTGCTAGCGCTTCTGAAAGACTATGTCTCGGTCATCCGTCTTCTCAAACACCCTGTAGTGCGAGAAACCAAACGGAGGCGATCGAGTCTTGTGGGGAAAAGTGCGCAAACCTCTGCAGAGTGTAATAAACTAATCATGGTTAGCCGTGTCCCCGGTTATGGACAAATCTTGAGTATCTAGTACTTGGATTATCAAGTGAATCTCAACATGTTACTCTAAAGTTAATTTTGTTGGGTTTAATGATGTTACTTAATTGGGATTGAGAATGCTGTCAACCATTCTCAATGTTTAACAACCACCATGATAGTAATTAATTTTATTCCTTTGAAGTAGGGGAAAATTGGCTTGACGCAAAAACTGTAACCATAGAGCTTTCCACTAGCCAAATATGCATATAGTATAGCTGTTGCATTTCTTTACTCTCTATGTGTTACCTTGCCAGCATATTCCATGTGCTGACCCGTTTTCGGGCTGCAATGTTAATGTTGCAGACTTTTTAGACGACGATTAAGGAGTTTTTAGGTCGTGGTTCTATACTCAGTGATGCCGTTGGAGTTGATGGACTCACTTATCTTCCAAGCCTTCCGCTGTTATCGTTATTAGATGGCCTTAAGCCATATTTATTGTAATAAGCTCTCTTTTGAGACACTCGATGTAATAAGTGTGTGATTGCTACTCTGCTATAAATCCTCCGAGTACTGTGTGGTGTCAGCATTACTGATCCAGGGATGACACCGGAGCACAGAGATCAGATTGTTTGAGGTCTGGTCGCTACAGAGACGTATCGGCATCCCCAAGCTTAATTTTCCTGCTCGTCCTCGAGTAGGTAAATGATAAAATAAATAATTTATGAAGTGTGAATGCTAGCAAGTGCATAAGTTTCATCAATGATAGTTCCAATCACTTTTTCTAGCATCATTATATATCATAACAGTAGCTCAACTCATGAAACTTCTCATGATCAAGTAACAAGCTATTCACATGTTAAAGTATAGATCATAAACTTTCTTAAAAACTAACAAACCGTGCTCTTAGTCATCAAACAATTGTAACTCATCTTATTTCCGGAAAGGGTCTATGTAAGAGCTTTGATTCAGCAAACTCCACATACTCAACTATCATTTAATCTTTCACAATTGCTAACACTCATGTGATATTTATGGGTTCAAAGTTTTAATCGGACACAGAGAAAGATAGGGGCTTATAGTTTCGCCTCCCAACCTTTTACCTCAAGGGTAATGTCAACAATAATAATTTATGAGAACCTACATCCAAGTGGATATATATCCGGATCGATCCAACACAAAGTGCTTGCCAAAGGAAAAAGTGTAAAAAGGAAAGGTGATGGCCACCATGACTCTTGTATAAGGGTAGAAGATAAAAGTAAAATATAGGCCCTTCGCAGAGGGAAGCAGAGGTTGTAATGCGCTTTTATGGTTGGATGCACAAAATCTTAATGCAAAGGAACGTCACTTTATATTGCCACTTGTGATATGGACCTTTATTATGCAGTCCGTCGCTTTTATTTCTTCCACATCACAAGATCGTATAAAGGTTATTTTATCCACATTAATAGATCATACATATTTAGAGAGCAATTTTTATTGCTTGCAATAATGACAACTTACTTGAAGGATCTTACTCAATCCATAGGTAGATATGGTGGACTCTCATGGCAAAACTGGGTTTAAGGATATTCGGAAGCACAAGTAGTATCTCTACTTGGTGCGATTTGTCTAGCATGAGGGGGAAAGGCAAGCTCAACATGTTGGATGATCCAAGACAATATAACATTTTGAATATAGGAAAACATAACCCATTATATGTCTTCCTTGTCCAACATCAACTTTTCAGCATGTCATATTTTAATGAGTGCTCACAATTACAAAATATGTCTAAGTTAGTATATTTATATGTGAAATCTCTATTCCTTCAATATTCTTTCATGAATTGTTCAAGTGACCAATTCTGCGTTTGCAACTTCCAATAAGTTTACTACCTATACTTATTATGTGTGAAGTCATTACTCCCCATGTTTTAAGCATATGAAACGTATATAAATTCAAATTTATGATATTCAATTCATTAAACCTTTTACTCATAGGATATATGTGAAGCACGTGAGTATATGACAAACTACTCCAAAAAGATATAAGTGAAGAACACTGAGTAGTCAAATAATTAACTAGCCATGGGAGGATTATTTTTCATTCAAGATTTCAGATCCAATGATTTTATTCAAACAGCAAGTAAAATTGATAATACGCTCCAAGCAAAACACATACCATGCGACGGATAAAAATATAGCTCTGAGTAAGGTATACCTATAGTTTTGAAGGCGAAAGAGGGGATGCCTTCTGGGGCATCCCCAAGCTTAGGTGCTTGAGTCTTCCTTGAATATTACCTTGGGGTGCCTTGGGCATCCCCAAGCTTAGGGTCTGTCCACTCCTTATTCTCCTCATATCGATATCTCACCCAAAGCTTGAAAACTTCAATCACATAAAACTTAACGGAACTTCGTGAGATAGGTTAGTATGATAAAGAGTAAACCATTCACTTTGGTACTGTCAAAGACAAGGTAATAATTGTTATCACACAATTCATACTGTACCAAATCATTTCTACAATTTATATTGAGAAATATAAGCCATAGAAACTAGAAAACAAGCACACTATGCAATGAAAACAGAATCTGTCAGAAACAGAACAGTCTGTAATGATCTAAACACCAACCATACTTATTCTACTCCAAAAATTCTGAAATAAATTGGTGGACGTGAGGAATTTGTATATTAATCTTCTGAAAAAAGAATCAACTCAATCGCACTCTTCTGTAAAAAATGACAGCTAATCTCGTGAGCGCAAAGTTTCTGTTTTTTACAGCAAGATCACATTAACTTTCACCCAAGTCTTCCCAAAGGTCTTACTTGGCACTTTATTGAAACAAAAGCTATAATACATGATTACTACAGTAGCTTAATCATGAGAACACACAAATACAAATCGGGTTTTCTCCCAACAAGCGCTTTTCTTTAATGCCTTTTAGCTAGGCATGATTGATTCAATGATGCTCACATAAAAGATAAGAATTGAAACATAAAGAGAGCATTATGAAGAATATGACTAGCACATTTGAACCTAACCCACTTCCTATGCCTAGGGATTTTTTGAGCACACAATTTATGGGAACAATAATCAACTAGCATAGGAAGGCAAAACAAGTATAACTTCAAAACTTTAAGCACATAGAGAGGAAACTTGATATTATTGCAACTCCTACAATCATGTATTCCTCCCTCATAATAATTTTCAGTAGCATCATGAATGAGTTCAACAATATAACCAGCACATAAAGAATTCTGTTCATGATCTACAAGCATACAAAATTTACTAGTCTTCACATAAGCAAAAAAATTCTCATTCGGGATAGTGGGAGCAAACTTCTTCTAAATCCACTTTAGATGATAGTATTATTCATACTCCAAAAGATATAAATGAAGTTCATGGAGCATTCTACAATTAATATAGACTAACCAATATCCAAGTTCAAAATATATAAGTGAAGCACACGAAGCATTCTATAAAACCATACTCAAAAGATTTAAGTGAAGCACAAAGAGCAATTCTATAAGATCATACTTAAAAGATATAAGTGAAGCACAAAAAGCAATTCTATAAGATCATACTTAAAAGATATAAGTGAAGCACATGAAGTATTCCATAAATCAGTAAAGGGCTATCTCATACTATTATGGTTCTTAAAGGAAAAACAAAAACACAAAGGACACAAATTATGTGAACAAAACAAAAACCAAGATATACCGATAATTGTTGAAGAAGAAAGATGGGATGCCAACCAGGGCATCCCCAAACTTAGATGCTTGAGTATCCTTGAAATATTTACTTGGGGTGGCTTGGGTATCCCCAAGATTGAGCTCTTTCCTCTCTTTATTCTTCTCATATTGGTAGCTCCTCGATCTTTGAACACTTCATCCACACAAAACTTTGTGAGATCCGTTAGTGTAATAAAGCAAATCACTACCTTTAGGTACTGTAGCAAACTAATTCCAATTTCATATTATAACTATATCTACTGTATTCCAACTTCACCATGGTTCATACCCCCCGATACTACCCATAGATTCATCAAAATAAGCGAACAACTCATAGAAAACAGAATCTGTCAAAAACGGGACAGTCTGTAGTAATCTGGAAGTTTGGTAAACTTCTCTAACTCCAAAAAATTCTAAAAATATATGAAAGATTAAAAAATTGTACAGAAGTAATTTTTAAAAAGTTTCAGACCCATTTGACTTTCCAGTAATGTAAAATCACGTGCTACAACCAAAGTTTCTGTTTTTGTACTGCACAATGTAAACAAGCAATCTAATCATCCTAAAACCAAGGCTTGGCACATTATTTTTATAATACAATGGTTATATACAAGGGGATAATTATTTTTAGAGAAGCTTCCATGATTTTTTACATTGTTTCCATGAGCATGAACACAAGTGTTCAAGGTCGACCCTCATTTCTCTAATGCATAACCTTCCAATCACTTCTCTTATTGAAAAACTTTTTAGGTATGAGAGGCAAGTAATTTTTTTGTATTTCCATTCTTTAAAAAAATTGTATGTTTCACCCACAACTAAAAAAAACAAAAAGGGAAAAACAAAATCTACTTAGTGAAGAAAGCAAACAAGCACACACGAGAATATCAACCCCACGCTATTGCTCCCCGGCAATGGCGCCAGAAAAGAGCTTGATAATCCCCAAGTGCAGGGAATCATCGTAGCAATTCCCAATGGTGGAAGTGATAAGTAAGGATTGTCGAACCCACAAGGAGCTAAAGGTAAGATCAATATTCTCTCAAGCCCTATCTGCCACTGATACGACTTTACGTACACCGAACGTTTGCTTCCAACTAGAAACGAGAAATAAAACTACGTTGTGGGTATGAAGAGGATAAATTTGCATGATATCGGAGAGCTAAAACATAAAATTAGGTGCTATTATCATAAAGTTAGAATATATTACTAAATATTATAAATAGCGAGTGTGGAATAATGATGGATCCGTGTGCGGAATTATCCTAGGCAATCGTTAAAAAAACCGGTGGTCGTCATTGCAATTTCATATGAGGGAGAGGCATAAGCTAACATACTTCCTCTTCTTGGATCATATGCACTTATGATTAGAACTCTAGCAAGCATCCGCAACTACTAAAGATCATTAAGGTAAAACCCAACCATAGCATTAAAGCATCAAGTCCCCTTTATCCCATACGCAACAACCCCCTTACTCGGGTTTATGCTTCGGTCACTCAAGCAACCCACTATAAGAGAATCATGAACGTATTGCAGCACCCTACAACAGAAATCCCTCACGCTTGCGCGACACGGAGGGCACAATAGGACAACACCAAAATAAGACATACAACTCATACCAATCTAGATCAACAATCAACCCAAAGACAAAGGATATCTACTCAAAACATCATAGGATGGCAACACGTCATTGGATCATAATATGTGGCATAAAGCACCATGTTCAAGTAGGGATTACAGCAGGGTGCGGGAGAGTGGACCGCGTAAAAGAGACAAGGATGGTGATGATGATGGTGATGTTGATGAAGACGATCACCATGGCGATGATTCCCCTCCCGATGGCACTCCGGCGCCACCGAGAGAGAGGAGGAGAGGTTCTCCCCCTTGTACTTCCTCCTCCATGGCCTCCCCCTGGATTGGGAGAGGTTCTCCCTCTGGTCCTTGGCCTTCATGGTGATGATGGACCCTCCGGGATCCTCCTCCAAGCCCTCCGGTGATGATGGCCCCCTCCGGCAGGGTGCGAGAGAGGGCCTAGATTGATTTATCGTAGCTACAGAGGCTTGTGGATGCGGAACTTCTGATCTAGGTTTGTAGGATCGAAAGTATGTCTAGAGGGGGGGTGATTAGACTACTTGACCAAATAAAAATCTAGCCTTTTCCGAATTTTAATTCTTGGCAGATTTTAGCAACTTAGCACAAGTCAAGCAAACAACCTACACATGCAATTTTAAGAGTATAGCACCGGAATGTAAAAAAATTGCATGTGAACGTAAAGGGAGGAGTTTGGAGGGAGCAAATGCAATGTGGACATGAGATTTTTGGCGTGGTTCCAATAGGTGGTGCTATCGTACATCGACGTTGATGGAGACTTCACCCCATGAAGGGTAACGGTTGCGCGAGTCCACGGAGGGCTCCACCCACGAAGGGTCCACGAAGAAGCAACCTTGTTTATCCCACCATGGCCACCGCCCACGAAGGACTTGCCTCACTTGGGTAGATCTTCACGAAGTAGGCGATCTCCTTGCCCGTACAAACTCCTTTGTTCAACTCCACAATCTTGACGGAGGCTCCCAAGTAACACCTAACCAGTCTAGGAGACACCACTCTCCAAAAGGTAATATATGGTGTGTTGATGATGAACTCCTTGCTCTTGTGCTTCAAATGATAGTCTCCCCAACACTCAATTCTCTCTCACAGATTGGGATTTGGTGGAAAGATGATTTGAGTGGAAAGCAACTTGGGGACGGCTAGAGATCAAGATTCTTATGGTTGGAATGTAATATCTTGGTCTCAACACATGAGTAGGTGGTTCTTTCTTAGAAAATGTATGCTGGAAGTGTAGGCATGTTCTGATGGCTCTCTCCATGAATGAAGAGTGGCTGGAGGGGTATATATAGCCTCCACACAAAATCTAGCCGTTACACACAATTCACCAAACTCGGTGGGACTGAATCAAGAAACTCGGTCAGACCGATTTAGTAATTGCTGGAGGGGTATATATAGCCTCCACACAAATGTATGCTGGAAGTTGCAAGAATGTAAAGGGATGGGATTGGAGTGTGCAAACGCAATTGGAGACACAGAGATTTTTGGCGTGGTTCTGATAGGTGGTGCTATCGTACATCAACATTGATGGAGACTTCAACCCACGATGGGTAAAGGTTGCGCGAGTCCATGGAGGGATCCACCCATGAAGGGTCCACGAAGAAGCAACCTTGTCTATCCCACCATGGCCATCGCCCATGAAGGACTTGCCTCACTAGGGTAGATCTTCCTGAAGTAGGCGATCTCCTTGCCCATACAAACTCCTTGGTTCAACTCCACAATCTTGACGGAGGCTCCCAAGTGACACCTAACCAATCTAGGAGACACCACTCTCCAAAAGGTAATACGTGGTGTGTTGATGATGAACTCATTGCTCTTGTGCTTCAAATGATAGTCTCCCCAAAACTCAACTCTCTCTCATAGGATTGTATTTGGTAGAAAGATGATTTGAGTGGAAAGCAACTTGGGGAAGGCTAGAGATCAAGATTTATGTGGTTGGCATGGAATATCTTGACCTCAACACAAGTGTAGGTGGTTCTCTCTCAGAAAATGTATGTTGGAAGTGTAGGCATGTTCTGATGGCTCTCTCCATGAATGAAGAGTGGGTGGAGGGGTATATATAGCCTCCACACAAAATCTAACTGTTACACACAAATCACCAAACTCGGTGGGACCGAATCATACAACTTGGTCAGATCGATTTAGTTCATAATGTGACCGTTAGGGTTTTCTGTGGGACCGACATGTCAACTCGGTGGGACCGATATCATTAGGGTTAGGGCATAACGTAATCTTTGTGAGACTGATTACACAAACTCGGTGAGACCGATTTTCGTAATAGACTAACCAGAGAGTTGGTCAGGCAATCTCGGTGGGACCGATTCGCTCTCTCGGTAGAACCAAAATGTTGCGAAAGGGAGACAGAGAGTTTGCATTGCAATCTCGGTGGGACCGATCGCTCATCTCGGTTGGACCGAAATATTACGAAGGAAAATAAAGATATTACAATCCCATCTCGGTGAGACCGAGATCCCTATCGGTGGGACCGAAAAGACTAGGGTTTATGGCAGTGGCTATGTCAAGTGAACTCGGTGGCGCCGGATGGATCAAATCAGTGGGGCCGAGTTTGACTTTTGGTTTGGGATATATTTGGATATGAGAAAGTGGTTGAGGGTTGTGGAGCATATCACTCAGCACTTTGAGCAAGAACCTCATTAAGCAACACCTCATCCCCTCTTAATAGTATTGGCTTTTCCTATGGACTCAATGTGATCTTGGTTCACTAAAAATGAAATGTAGAGTCTTGTGCTTTGAGCTTGAGCCAATTCTTTTCTCCTTAGCATTTTGAGGGGTCCACTTTCTAATACACGCCATGCCAATCATTCAGCTTTTCCTGAAATATTTATCTTCAAGTAGCATTATCTCAATGAGCTATATGTTGTTAGGAATTAGCAAAACCACCTGGGGATAGTTGCACTTTCAATCTCCCCCTTTTTGGTAATTGATGACAACATATAGATCAAAGCTTCGACAAATGATTATAAGATTTGAAAACATCGTCGCTTTGAGAAGTATGTGATAAGCAAGATCTCCCCCTAAATTTGTGCATTATTTAAAATTTGCTTTTGAATGCAAATGCACAATTGATTAGGATCATGGGTTACTCTTCCATGTCACATACATCTTGGTGGAGCACTCAAAATGATAGAAATTAAAAGCATGCACTCATCACCAAGCAAGTGAATGATCATATATGGAATATAAAGGATAGAATCATTCAACCAAACATTAATGTAGCATATGATCAACCACATGATCATATAAGTATCTCACAAGGACATAAGGTATCTCACACAAGCACACAATAAAAGTAGTTCAACCAAAATAGCACGAGAGATGAAAAGCAAGACACTCTCTCTCAAAGCCTATGATCTATACATTTTTCTCCCCCTTTGGCAACAAGTTACCAAAAAGTTTGAAAATGCATAGTTCTATACGTCTCTCAGGCTTGGTCTTCAGGAGGAGGTGTGGATAGAAATCCAAGGATGAAGACTTCCGATGAAGTAGTTGGAGCTGCTGGAGTGGGTGCTGGAGGTGGCACTGGATCTGTAGCTGCTGGTGCTGGCACTGAAGCTCTAGCATCTGAGACTAGCACTGCAGCAGACCTTGGACCTCGTGGCACACGCTTGAAAGCATCAGTAGTTGCTTTTCCTCTCCTCTCCTCTTCTTCCTCCTAAAGCTACTCAACTACAGTCTGAATCTCAGTCACCTACAGATCACGATCATAGAATTTTGTTTTCACAATCCTCTCCAGGCTCTCCTGATTCTGAGTCAGGGTGGCCAAGCCCTTCTCAATCCTCAGTGTAGCTTGAATCAGATATCCAAGCTGATCTTGCTTACTCTTCAGGAATACTTGAGATGCCTCTTCAGCAGTTGGCATCCTTGCAGCTTTCTTTGCCCTTGCCTTCTCTCTCTTCTCATGTGCTTGCACAGATGATGGATCTTCCTCAGTCATCACAACGGTATTGTCTTCAAAATCAGGATATATGGGTAGATTCTCCTTGTCTAGCAAATAAGTTCCTGTGCCCATCTTAGAGTTGATGAGCTCCTGAAAGTGTGGAGCATACCCACAACTTCTCTTCTGGTCAGCAGCAATCCTCTTGATTGTTTCTACCATTAAGCTCATAACCTTGAACTTCTGAGGGACATCAAACAGTTGGAGCAGATTGATAGAATGCCCTCTGATCATCTTCTGATCTCCTGACTTGTAGCAGAGTGTGCCTCAAGATCCAGTTGATCGTAGGCAGACCAGACAACAAGAAATGCACAGATCCAATCTTGTGAGTTTCCAAAGCCTTGTCGGGGATCTCCTTGTATATGTTTGCCATGGAGTTGTGGTCTTTCTTCCTCTTGGCATATACATCCAAGTCATCTTCATGCTCTGCAGGGGCATTGATCAGCTTAGCCCATTCATCAACTGTCGACTGGTACCTGGTACCCTCAGACATCCAAACTATCCTCCCATCTGGATAGAAGTGGGCAGTGGAGTAGAACTGCATGACCAACTCATCATTCCACTTGGTGAGCTTTTGCCCAACGAATTCATCAACTCCACATGCCTTAAAGTTGTCATACACTCCAGGGAAGTGATCTTCATTTTCCCGTATGAACTCGCAGTCCACCCATTTCATGTCACACACTATGGGCTTCTTGTCAAGCAGAATGGTTTCATAGAAATCTTGTTGTTCCTTTGTATGGAACATGTAATCCACAGCGGTTCTCCTCCTGACAGCATATGGGTCAGACTGTCTCCATAACCTCAATCCTGCATCTTTCCTGATGTGCATGTCCTCAGCGACTGGATGAGCATCATTATGGTCAAGAATTTTGGGCTTCAACTTCCGCAAAACATGGGATTCATCGTCCTCTTCTTCAGCTTCAGACACTGGGGCCTTGTTCTTTTCCTTGGCAGGTATACTCCCGGTGTTTCTCTTGGGCTTTGAAGGTTTCTGAGCTTGAGCTTTGGGAGCAGACTTGGGCTTAGATGTTGCAGCCCCTGATTTAATTGCATCTCCCATGAGCTTCTGAGCCTTAGGAGCTGGTGCAGCATCCTCTTCCTCTTCTTTTTCTTCTCAGTCTCTCATAATGGAGGATCTACCAAGTAATCTGGCAGTGGTCTTCTTGACCCTTTCCTTCCCTTTCTTTCCTTCTCCAACTGCCTCTTCAGTTGGGTTGGAAGTTTCAGCAGTTGAGGCTCTGGCCTTTGACATGGGAATCCTCCTTGCAGGAGCCTTCTTGTGCATCCCTGGCTTTGTTGTAGCAGTTGAGCCATACTCTTTCAGCAACCCCTTTTTCTTGGAGCTGACTTCTTCTTCAACAGCCACATAATCCTCATCCTCAGAATCTGAGGTCTTCTTCTTCCTTGTTCTGGTGGCTGCCTTGGGCAAGTTGCTTGGTGTGCTCCTGCTGCCCTCATCAGAAGTGATAGAGGGACTAGTGCCCTCACTCAAATGAACCTGCTCCTCAGACTTGTTCTGGTTGTCACTTTGATCAGACATCTTGCAGGCAAACTGTCAGGACACCCCGTGAATAGATTGTAGATGGGGTAGAGTAGATGAGCATCACAAAGTGTAGATCTTTTGCAAAATAGATGACTTAAAAACTTAGTTTTAGTTCTTCACAGAAGGCATTTCGGATCTAGCGATTTGTAATCTGGTGATACCGAAGCAGCTTTTGGAACCTAAACTAGTGAACTCGGTCAGACTGAGTCACAGTTCGGTGGCACCGAGACTGCTAGGGTTTCACAGAGAATCAAACTCGGTACACTGATTTGCAATTTTCGATCAGACCGAAAACGCATGTGCAATGGCCTAAGCCAAATCGGTGAGACCGATTTCTACAACTCGGTTGGTCCGAGATGAGTTCGATGGAGACCTAACCCTAAATTTTCAAATCAAATCTAATCTACGGTTCGCTTTCGCTGGATAGGATGATTTTATTCGTGGCAAGAATCATGGCAAAGCAATGTGCTACGAATCGGAGTTAAGGAATAGCACAAAGATCAAGTTCATACCCTACTTCGGTGGTGGACTTGCTACGGCGGCAATGGCGGGGCAGATTGCCATTGACAGTGGCGGAGACCAATGGCGGGAGGTCGCTGGCAGTGAGAGGGTGATCCAGAGACCCGAGGAGGCAGAGCAGGTCACGCGCGGGTGAAGGTTTCAGAAAAATTTCCAAAATTTGACGCGTCGGTATATATAACCTGACCTTGTCGGTGTGACCGAGTGGAACAGCTCAGTGGCACCGAGATGCAAAACTGTGAGCAGTTACTGCAACTCGGTGTGGCCGAAAAGTTCTAATCGGTTGCACCGAGATTGAAAACCTAGATCAACTTAGTGATCTCGGTGTGACCAAAATGGATGACTCGGTCATACCAAAATGCACAAAGAGGTTTTGGAAGTTTAAGTCTATGACGGATCGGGGACTCCGAGTGCTCCTCACACAGAGTGGTTCGAATCTGACTTGATCAAACTTTGTGATGTAGCATGAATAGAGTTTGAGACGAGGAAAGCATAGATAGCTAGAGGGAGTTCTTAGGCATTCTTGTCCATCCATTTGGCAAAAGAGAAAAATCCAAACAATCAAAGCAACAAATGGATGTCCTTGAATGAGTAAAATATGCAACCAACATGCTCACACAATAAGATGACAAATGAAATATGTGACAAAGCATGCACAAACACTCTAGCATCTATCAAGCAATTTGGCGATGACTAGGTCATCTATATATGAGTATATTGACTTAGGAGTCAAATGAGAACATTTGATCATAGGTCATACTCATCGTTTAAGCACAAGTGGTATTGCCACTTTTACATAAAGCATTGTTGTGTTCACACCATTAGAGTTGCTTTAGCTCAATTGATTAGAGTAAATCTCCCCTAGATGTGATATCCCCCTAAGAGGGATGAACTAACCTTGGGTTTTGTCGATGATGACTTCATGTAGGTGTTGAAGATGTAGATGCTCAATTTGATGTAGATCCTTTGGAGCAATCCTTTGGGGTGAGTTGTACTTTCAATACCTACCCGGGTTAGTCCCACAAGGAAAAAACAAGGATATCCATAGACATAGAGTGATATTCACATGAGATGATGTCCATGAATGCATTAGGTTACCTTGTCCCTTGTCTTACCAACAAGAGGGTTTGTGACTCCTTGAACTAGTGCAATATATGAAAGTTGTTTGCACTTGTCTTCGCCAAAATGATATGAATGAAGTGTGTTGGCGGAGTCACCCTCAAGAACTCTCTAGTTCTTCTTCTTCGGGATCCACACCATCTTGATGGGAATCCTTGGAGTTGTAGTCGTACTTGATGAAGTAGAACTTGATGTAGTCTTAGGAACCCACGTGACCAAGGCTTTGGGAGCTTCTTCAAATGCATCAATCTCCTCTTGAAGCTTGTCCTTGCCTTTTAGCTTGTGGTCTTGTGGTGGAAGATCATCTTGAGCTTATGTTCCTTGGAAAGAAGTAGGATCATACTTCTCTTGTTGAGGAACAAACTTCGCCTTGGGGTATTGATCTTCTTCCCACTCAACTCCATTGGCATTGAACTTTCGTTCAAAACCAACACCTTGATTCTTCCGGTGTCTTCCTTGCTTGCGTATAATTTCCTCAAATTGCTTACTTCCGGCAAGGCTCTTGTAAACACCTTTCTCTATAATTCCCTTCAATAAGCTATTTTCTTGCTCAAGTGTAACTTGGCTAAGAGAATCATTAGTGGAATCAAGAGAACTACTAGAAGCAACATCATTGAGTTTAGCATGATTATTGTTACTACTAGAAGAAGAATCTTTCTTACTCTTGTTGCTAGATTTAACTTGTGGCATGTAAGTAGACAAAAGTAAACGCTTGGCAATGTAAGAGGAACTTTTCTTGCGAAGATCGTCATTGATCGCCTTTAAGAACTCATGCTCTTGCTCAAGGTTGAGCTTTTCAAAGCATACCTTCTCATGAGTCTTTAAAAGCTCTTGATGATTTCCCAAGGTAGTTTCATGAGCTAACTTAAGAGTGTTTAGCTCTTTAGCTAGACGCTCAATCTCCTTCTTATCATCTTCATTTGTTTTGTCTTGATTAGCATGATTAATAGCAAGCTCATCATAGTTTTCATCACTAGAATTGTCAACAGGTAAATCATCATCACCTAGCAAGCCATCTTCATCACTATTGAAATCAACATACTCGGGGTGTGATACCTTTGGGCCTTTAGCCATGAAGCATCTTCCACTTCCTTCATTTGGTGAGTCAAATATGTCATAGGAGTTGGTTGACACAAGTGCTAGACCGGCAACACCTTCATCTTGAGTATATTCGGAGTCGGAGTGATAACTTCTCTTGGAGTGATCGTCGGAGTCGGAGCCGGATACCCATTCACCAACATGAGCTTGATGTCTTTGTTTTGTGTAGCCCCTTGATGATCTGTCCTTCCTTTCTGAATCCTTGCTTCTCCGTGATGTTCTTCGTTCATAACGGTCATCTCTACTCCATCTCTCTCTTGGTGGTGATTCTTCTCTCCTACTCCTTCTTTTGGGAGAACCTTCTCTTCTTTTGTAGGGAGCCATACACTTATTGGAGTAGTGTCCGGGTCTTCCACAATTGTAGCAATTATGTTCATGACTTGAAGATCTTTTGTCACTGTAGGACCTTGACTTGGAACTTCTTTCCTTGCTTCTACTCTTGTAGAACTTGTTGAAGTTCTTCACCATTAGGCTCAATTCTTCATTGAAGTTTTGTTTCTCACTTGAAGATGTGGGAGCATCACATGAGGCTTTGTAAGCACCACTTGACTTGTTGTGAAGCTCTTCCTTATCATTGAGTGACATCTCATGAGCAACAATCCTTCCAATGACTTCCGTTGTCTTGAGATCTTTGTAATTGGGCATCATTTGGATCAATGTGCACATGGTATCATATTTTCCATCCAAGGCTCTTAGGATCTTATTGATGATGAATCTATCGGTCATCTCTTCACTTCCTAAGCCGGCAACCTCATTTGTGATGAGAGCAAGCCTAGAGTACATTTCAGCGACACCTTCACTATCCTTCATTTTGAACTTGTCAAGTTGACATTGAAGCACATCCAATTTGGATTCCTTGATGGAGTCGGTACCTTCGTGCATATCAATCAAAGTATCCCAAATTTCCTTTGCATTCTCAAGACGGCTGATTTTGTTGAATTCTTCAGGGCACAATCCGTTGAAGAGAATATCACAAGCTTGAGCATTATATTGCAACATCTTCAACTCTTTCGCGCTAGCCTCATGGTTCGGTTCTCGCCCATCAAAGAATTCACCTTGCAAGTCAATACACACAATAGCCCAAACGACGGGGTTATGTCCAAGAATATGCATTTTCATCTTATGCTTCCAACTAGCAAAATTAGGACCATCAAAATAAGGACCTCTACGGTGGTAATTTCCCTCACTAGACGCCATACTCTCCTAGGTTGTGAAACCAAGGTTATGATAAGCAAAGCTATGGAAATCAAGGCAAATGGAGACTCAAGCTCTGATACCACTTGTAGGATCGAAAATATGTCTAGAGGGGGTGATTAGACTACTTGACCAAATAAAAATCTAGCCTTTTCCCAATTTTAATTCTTGGCAGATTTTAGCAACTTAGCACAAGTCAAGCAAACAACCTACACATGCAATTCTAAGAGTATAGCAGCGGAATGTAAAACAATTGCATATGAAGGTAAACGGAGGAGTTTGGAGGGAGCAAACGCAATGTGGACACGGAGATTTTTGGCGTGGTTCCGATAGGTGGTGCTATCATACATCCACGTTGATGGAGACTTCAACCCACGAAGGGTAATGGTTGCACGAGTCCACGGAGGGCTCCACCCACGAAGGGTCCACGAAGAAGTAACCTTGTCTATCCCACCATGGCCATCGCCCACGAAGGACTTGCCTCACTAGGGTAGATCTTCACGAAGTAGGCAATCTCCTTGCCCGTACAAACTCCTTGGTTCAACTCCACAATCTTGACGGAGCCTCCCAAGTGACACCTAACCAATATAGGAGACACCACTCTCCAAAAGGTAATAGATGGTGTGTTGATGATGAACTCCTTGCTCTTGTGCTTGAAATGATAGTCCCCCCAACACTCAACTCTCTCTCATAGGATTGGATTTGGTAGAAAGATGATTTGAGTGGAAAGCAACTTGGGGAAGGCTAGAGATCAAGATTTATGTGGTTGGCATGGAATATCTTGACCTCAACACAAGTGTAGGTGGTTCTCTCTCAGAAAATGTATGTTGGAAGTGTAGGCATGTTCTGATGGCTCTCTCCACGAATGAAGAGTGGGCGGAGGGGTATATATAGCCTCCACACAAAATCTAACCGTTACACACAAATCACCAAACTCGGTGGGACCGAATCATACAACTCGGTCAGACCGGTTTAGATCATAATGTGACCGTTAGGGTTTTCGGTGGGACCGACATGTCAACTTGGTGGGACCGATATCATTAGGGTTAGGGCATAACGTAATCTCGGTGAGATTGATTACACAAACTTGGTGAGACCGATTTTGACAATAGACTAACCAGAGAGTTGGTCAGGCAATCTCGGTGGGACCGATTCACTCTCTCGGTAGAACCGAACATTACGAAAGGGAAACAGAGAGTTTGCATTGCAATCTCGATGGGACCGCTCGATCATCTCGGTTGGACCGAAACGTTACGAAGGAAAACAGTGAGATTACAATCCCATCTCAGTGAGACCGAGATCCCTATCGGTGGGACCGAAAAGACTAGGGTTTGTGGCAGTGGCTATGTCAAGTGAACTCGGTGGCGCCGGATAGATCAAATCGGTGGGGCCGAGTTTGACTTTTGGTTTGGGATATATTTGGATATGCGAAAGTGGTTGAGGGTTGTGGAGCATATCACTAAGCACTTTGAGCAAGAACCTCATTAAGCAACACCTCATCCCCTCTTAATAGTATTGGATTTTCCTATGGACTCAATGTGATCTTGGATCACTAAAAATGAAATGTAGAGTCTTATGCTTTGAGCTCGAGCCAATTCTTTTGTCCTTAGCATTTTGAGGGGTCCACTTTCTAATCCATGCCATGCCAATCATTGAGCTTTTCTAGAAATATTTATCTTCAAGTAGCATTAGCTCAATGAGCTATATGTTGTTAGGAATTACCAAAACCACCCGGGGATAGTTGCACTTTCAAGGTCATTTTCTAGGGGGTTCTGTATTTATCGGAATTTTTGGCGTCGGTTTCATGCCAGGGGGGTCTCCGAGTCGTCCACGAGATTGGGGCCCACACCTAGGGGGTGGGGCGCACCCCCACCCTTGTGGACGGCTCGGGACTCTTCTGGCCCAACTCTTTTACTCCGAGGGCTTCTTTTGGTCCATAAAAAATCATCAAAAATTGGCACGTCAATTGGACTCCGTTTGGTATTCCTTTTCTGCAATACTCAAAAACAAGGGGGGGAAACTGGCACTGGGCTCTAAGTTAATAGGTTAGTCCCAAAAATCATACTCCCTCCGTCCCAAAATTCGTGTCTTAGATTTATCTTGATACAGATGTATCTAATACTAAAAAGTGACTTGATACATCCGTATTTAGACAAATCTAAGACAAAAAATTTGGGACAGAGGGAGTATAAAATAGCATATAAATGCATATAAAACATCTAAGATGGATTATATAATAGCATGAATACTTCATAAATTATAGATACGTTGGAGACGTATCATACCGCGCCTGGAGCGAAAGTAATTTTTTACTTCCACGCCCCGGGCGGTAGTACCGCTGCCGGCGTCCTAGGAACGGGGGTACCCAGACTTGCCTGCCTACGGCCCATGACGCGGCTCCACCAACAGCCTGGTACGACCCATCTTCAGCAGCAACCACTCAAGAACCTCGTGAGGGGCCAAGGCTCGCGAGGCGGACGACACCAAGACCTCCTCAGGGGTAGCCTCACTAGGTTGGCTCCCGAGGAGCAGAGATATCTATGCAAGGGGCACCTCGCGAGGTTCACGTGACGTGAGCTATGACGACCAAGGCCACCACACCACACTGGAGTAGGGTATTACACCACAACGGTGACTCGAACCAGTATAAACCCTCGTGTCTCTTGTTCTTTGGGTTCGTCGAGCTAGTCCTTGAGATCGTTGTGCGAGCGAGCTAGGGAGAGAGCATTCTTCATGCGCACCCCAGAGTTCGAACCTCAAGGGTTTGTCGGAACCCACAATCCGACATTTGGCGCGCCAGGTAGGGGTGCGCTGAAGCCTTTCCTCCGTCGATCCACGCTCCACCGCTCCGCCGCATCCATGGCTGACACTCGCCGAGCCCGTGCTAAGCGTCGGGTCGCCCTTGCCGCTCATGTTGCTCAGACGACGCCCATTGGCGGACCTCCCTGCTGTTCTCCATCACCCGCCGCCAACGCTGTCACCGGCCGGCGGGAAACAAGCAGCAAGCTTCATCGCTGCACCCTTCCACGCAGCGGGATGGACGCACCGCCACCCCGTCGCTGACTCCGGTCGGTTCATCATCCCATGCTCGTCGCGCACCCATAGACGCGCAGGCCGCGCTGCTTATGGCACGTGAGCTCCTACGTTACCGTCCGATCGACGCCCTCTATGAAGACTGGCTGGACCGCATCGTCGAGCTCGTCAGCGCCGCTGGGGGCTATCCCGCACCGTCCCTCTCGCTGCCTCACCCACCTCCAGCTGCGGTCGACGTAGCCCACGGAGCGTCTCCACCACCTCCGCATCAAGACGCCTCCCTCGCACCAAGACGCGCGGCCCCGCAGCGCGACCCACCGCCCAGGGCGCCCGCGCACGAAGAAGGAAGCTGCCAAGAAGTCCCTTGGCCAAAAGGAAACGCTCCTGCACTCCCAGCACCACCAAGTCAAGACCGCGTGCCGCCTGTGACGGCGGCGCGTGGATACCAGGACCAGGCTCCGCCTCCGCGACGGGCTCTGGTGACCACAGCAGGTTGTTGTGCCTTCACTCCCGAGCTGTGCACCTTCGTCTAGCCCGGCAAGTTCAAGCCCGGCCTGTCTCCGTGCTACGATGGCACCCCCGACCCTGCAGAGTTCTTGCAGCTCTACGAGCTGAGCATCGAGGCGGCCAGCGGCGACGAGAAGGTCATGGCGAATTGGTTTCCCATGGCCCTCAAGGATGGCGCGCGCTCGGAGCTCCTGAACCTGCCCACAGGATCGATCTCCTCCTGGGGCAAGATGTGCGCAAGCGTTTCGTCACCAACTTCCAGGGCACTCGCGACTGCCCGCCTGCCGCTGGTGACCTGCGGCACATCAAGCAACAACCAGGGGATACCCTCCAGAAGTACATCCAGCATTTCAACAGCGTTTGCCTCAAGATCCCCAAGGTGATGGACGAGGCCATCATCTCTGCGTTATCCGATGGCGTCTGTGACGTCAAGATGAAGGAGGAGCTCGCCATCCACGAGGACTTGTGCATGGCCCTGGAGATGTTCAACATGGCAACCAAGTGCGCAAGAGCTGAGGAAGGGCGCCTTTCTCTCCTCGAGCTCCCGGCTTCCAACCAGGAGGACAAGAAAGCCAAGACTAAGGACGTGAAGCGCAAGGGGGCTGTCGTGCTCACGGCAGAGCCGGAGATGAAGCGCGACCGTGACCACCCCGGGTCATTCAAGGCCGGCCGGCCGTTCTGCACCTTCCACAACGTTCATAGCCACAACACCAATGACTTTCAGGAGCTCAGGGCCATTCATGATGGCCGCTTCGGTCGATGCCCCGAGCGCAATGACCGGGGCTATGGCCGAGAAGGAGGATGAAGTGGAGGACGCTGGGACAACCGGGGCCCCCGCCAAGAGTGGCGCGACCGGCCTCGTGGGGACTGCTGGCAGGACCAGCCTCGCGAGGGCGCGTGGAGAGACCAACCTCATGAGGACCGCCCCCAGGGCAACGCTGGCCTCCCTCCGCTGCCACCACCACCAAGAAGGAACGACGACCATCATCAGGACGAGGGGGCTGGGGGCTTTTAGGAGCCTAGCACCATTGCTTGCATCTTGGGTGGCGCTCAGGCCTGAGCCTCTCAGCGTATCTTCAAGCAGTTTGCTCGAGAGGTGAACGCGGCCCTTCCCAGGCTCGAGGCCACGCGCCCGTTCAGGTGGTCCAAGTGCGCCATCACCTTCAGCTCCTCCGACCGGCTCAAGTGCGCAGCGACGGCTGGCGCCCTCCGGATGCTCTTCTCGCCCGTCATTAGCAATGTCCAAGTCACCAAGACCCTCACTGACGGCGGTGTGGGACTCGATGTCCTTTCCATTGAAACGTCCGACCGCCTTCAAGTGCCATACGATCAGCTACAGCCTACCAAGCCCTTCTCAGGAGTGACCGACGGCTCCACCACCCTGATAGGGCAGGTCCACCTCCCTGTCACCTTCGGCCAGCGCGACAACTACCGCCCCGAGCTCATTGACTTCGACGTCACCCACATCCACCTGTCATACAACGCCATCCTTGGGTATCTAGCCCTGGCCAAGTTTATGGCGGTGACCCATCACGGATACAACGTCCTCAAGATGCCAGGGAGTGGAGGCATCATCACGGTCGTCTGTGAGGAAAAGGACACGGTGTGTTCTCTTGAGCGCACTTACCAGGCGGCCACAACCGAAGACCCAGACAACGAAGGCGCCCTGAACCCTCCTGAGGCCATCCCCAAGAAGAATAAGCTGCTGCTCCACCAAGGGCCTCAGGAGAGCGGCATTTCCAGCGGCACCACCTCGGGACTTGCACCCATGGATGGGGCGCCTCCCTCCCTCGCATAGGAAGGTGCACCCGGCGCCCTCCTCAGGCTGGGCTTGGGGGCTCTCTTCTGGAGGGCCTCGGACCTAGCCAACGTCACGAGGGAGGCACTCGGGCACCACATGGAGGCGTGCTTTCCCGCACGTTTCCCTCAAGAGGGCACAAGGCATGGAGCGCCTGGTGCTCAGGTTTTTATCACCAAGGCGACCCAGGGGCTTAAAGAAGCAAGGACCATACACGGCGACCGTCGCCCTCCACTTGGCGTAGCTCCGCGTCCTAGCGAGGATGACGGGCTGCGCGTCTATGTTGACATTCCAGGGCTCAACAGGGCCGCATCTCAGGGGCATCTCTGGCCTTTGCGCATTGGTCGGTGTGAGGGTCCACCTCACATCTATGTCCGCATGCCGTTCGGCTTGCCGAATGCGATTGTCACCTTCCAGTGCCACTTACGGACCATTCTGGCGGCTCGGGAGGCCAGGCATTAGGCATTCCTGGCAGAGAGGGTGATGGTTCTTCATGAGCCGCCCGGGCCCCCAGAGCCTCCCGAGGCTCAGGACCCTGGCGACTCGTGAGGAGCAACTTCTTCAGCACGCATCTTCAGCTACCCCAACACCTCTCCAGCAACGGTATCAGGTGGCTCTTTCTAGTTCATTCAGTTGGGGGCGCCCCTGGGGCAACATTATCCCCAAGTCGCGCGAGCCTGTCCCTGCGACATGTATCCTTTTGCATCTTTAGCTTACTCTGTCGGGGGCGCCCCTCGGGCTGCATCATCCCAGGCCGCTCGGGTCCGTCCCAGTGGCATGTATCATTTTCGCACTTATCTGAACTAGCTTGCCTCCTTGCATGATTTACCTTATGATTGTCATCTGCCTGCCCGGTACTTCGATACCATGAACGTCGTGCGCCCTTGCAATCCCACCCACGACCACCCTCTCCACCATGGGAGTCGCGCGCCGGTTGTCTTTCTTTAGGATTGTTTGCATGAGAAGACTAGGCATGGCGTCTGTGCTCGGGTCTGTCCGTGCAGTGTCAATAAACCCAACGACTGAGCTTTGTCTGGCGGGCCGGCCCCATTCATGTCACCTTCGGGGGTCGTTGGTGTTTGGCCTTCTCATGTGATCACCTCAGGAGATTCATCCGGCGCAGGTTGCCTAACCATCTCTCAGGGCCACCGCAGATACCAAGAATCAAGACCAGGCACAACCCGCCTTGAGGTAGGGCCTTGTGAGTCCCATGTTGGCTCACGAGTGCCTAGACACACCTCGTCTAGCCCTGCCGTGCAAGCCACGTGTCAGGGCGGGGCTGTACACGCCCCGGGGGCTCCACTCAGAGGGAGCCCTCACCCACGCACCAGTGGAAGAACCATGCTCCGCACTGGCAGTCGACACGGTCGAGGAGCGGCTATGCCCGTGCAAGTGCGGAAGCGCAATGCTCTGCGCTGGTAATAAACAACTGAGGACGACCCCATGGCCGCATCAACCTCAGGGAGCCACTCGACTCAGTGTCCAGCCTCGCCGCAACACTTTCCCCTCGACAGAGTTGCGTGAGGGGTTGGGAACGGGGGCTACGCTCAGGTCACGCCTAGCGTACGCCACCCTGCCAGGTCCCTCGGACCTGGTCATTGCGCGCCCCTCCCGAGCAGGACCTCGGCGAGGACAGGTATGGAGGTCTGTTTGAGCGTCAGGGGGACTCTTGAGCATCGCGACTCAGGAGCCTAGCTGGTCACGTAGCCCCTCACCCCTTGGCCTCGTCCTGGCGATCCGGACAACCCAACAACGGCTGAGGTACGCGCGGGGCTGGGCCCTGCCGACGTAGAACACTAAGGCCTACTTTCGCATCTCCTTCCCACAGGCTGTTTGCGCGTCAAGGGGGACTCCTAAGCATCGCAACTCAGGAGCCTAACTGGCCGCATAGCCCCTCACCCTTTGGTCATGTCCCGGTGATCCGGATGGCCCAACGGCGGGTGAGGTATGCGCGGGGTCGGGCCCTGCCGACGTAGAACATCAAGCAAATGGTAAGGAAATCGCGGAATCTTAATAAAATATTACAAAACATATTGTTCTTCAAACACCAAACAGAAGTTTTGACGCCTCCACGAGGCATGTTGCATATCGCAGGGAAGTTTGCAGGAAAGTAAAAATGGGAAGGAGCACCACCGTCCGCCAGCAAGCCTCCTCTTCAGCCTTGGGCGCCGTCGTCAGGGAGCGCCCCCCGTTGGCGGAATTGCCGTCGCCCGTGCCGTCAGCCGTGGTCGCGGGACCGGCAGCACCATCAGTCGGGGGTGCAGGGTCAATGGCGAGGAACTTCTTCAATAGAGCCTCCACCTGGCCCTTCACGGCCTTGGCGGCAGCTGCGTCGCGCTCTTCATACACAGGCTCGAGCAGGGCACCAAGGTCGACATCAGGGTCGCGAAGATGAAGGTGGTTGAGGATGCGCATCAGGGCTGATGAGGAGAGCACGCAGGCTTCCCCCTCCACCATGGGGTCGATCCCGTTGACAACATCCTCGAGCTCCGTGGCGAGCTGAGGGAAGCTGGTGCGGGCCTAACCCAGCCATACCACCACCACTGACGCACGAACCGAGCTCTGCACAAGGGAACCGCCTCAGGCTTGATCAGATAAGTCATGTGTTCAAGTCATCCCAGCATGTGGCTTAGGATTTTCGGCTCCAGCAGCCTTGCTCTGGCAATGCCGCCTTCCCTTTCTGCCTTCAGGAAGCTTCTTGCACGCCAAGGGGGGCCTCTTGAGCATCACGCCTCAGGAGCTCCTACCGGACCTCAGGCCGCTCACCTCCTGGCCTTGACCACGACATCGCGATCTGGTATACCAGCGAGGGCTGAAGCCTACCTGGGGAGTGGGACCTGTCGGCGTAGAGCACTATGCTGACGCGAGGACGAAAAGGGGGGACAATGCTGAAGCAAGATGCGCAATCACGAACTTCATAATTGAAATAACATTGCTGCAAAAGCACTACAGATTCTTTACACACCCCCACGGGGTTCATCTCAATTCCTCGCAGGGAACAGAAGAAGAAGGCTTCTAGGAGTCATATCTACAGGTATCACCACAGGCGCCATCGCTGCTGCTGGAGGAGCCGTCGGCAGGACCAAGGGCGGGTCCATCACCTGCCCCTGCGTCGTCTTGGCGACCCCCTCGAGGACAGTACTCTAGGTGGCGGCCTTCCTAATCAAAGACCTTGAAGAACATCATGGAGGCGTCGTCGTACTCGAAATGGATGGTGAGGGCCCCCTCCGCGCGGCAGGCGCGGGCGACCTCACCCCATCCAGGGGTCATGAAGATCTTGCCCGGGGAGACGACCTCGACCTCTGCTCCCATCGCCGGGGTGCCGCACTCGGCGTGCTGCAGCCACAGCTCGAGTGGCCCCCTCGGCGGCATTTCTTCAGCGAAGAACTACGGGAATTTGATCCACGTGCGCGGGGGCATTGCTTCCCACACCACTAATTCACACGAGGAGCCCCCGGCATGAGTTTGTGGGCTGGCGGCGCGTGCCACCACAGCACGGCCACCGCGGCCGTGGCAGGAGTGGCGCGGGCCGCTGCCTCCTCCTCTGGAGCCCTCTGCCTGGGCGTACAAGGGCAGCGGGTAGCCAGGGCGAGGCCGCTCGTACCAAGGCCTTGTCACCCCTGTCTCACAACAACGTCGCGGGGGCGGGCCAACCTCTTCTTCAGCGGAAGCGGCCCCTGCTCTTCACGGGGGGTCTTTCCTTTCTCAGCGGCGGAGAACCTCCTTATCGACGCCATGGGAGTCGCAGTAGGACGGTGGGGCGAGGAGTAATGAGAAGCAGGCGAAGTGGAGAAAGAGATGAGCAACGGGGGCTCCACCCTCTCCTCATTTACAGCCAGAAAGAGGCCAACTGTCGGCCTCCACGATCTAAGGTAATGATGGTTTTCTTCTGCATGTAGCAGGGTCTCGTCAAGTCGAACGGTTGCTGAGGCAGCATGGGGAAGCGGAGACGCCCACGTCTCGTCAGTCGCCACGCGTCAATCAAGGCCGCAGGCGGTTAGGGCCCGTGGTGCTCCGTGCTTGCCCTTTGACTTCGCCTTGAAGCCAAGTCCGAGCGCGCCTTGGGCCTAGGGGCTACTATCGGCGTCTTGGGAATAGGGGTACCTAGATTTGCCTGCCTGTGGCCCATGACGCGGCTCCACCAACGGCCTGGTACGGCCCATCTTCAGCAGCAACCACTCAAGACCCTCGCGAGGCGAATGACACCAAGACCTCCTCAAGGGCAGCCTCACTAGGCTGGCTCCCGAGGAGCGGAGATATCTATGCAAGGGGCACCTCGCGAGGTTCACGTGACGTGAGCCATGATGAACAAGGCCAAGCGGGCGCCAGTAGGTGCAGTGTACCAGTTTCCTCTTTGGTGCTAAAGAGGCAGGTGCAGGCGAGGAGTCCCGAGGCGTCAGGCAAAGGTTTCCATATCGGTGCAATGAGACCAAGACCAATAGGACGACACGACGGAGGTCATCGCGGAGCCCACAGCTACATCACCACCAGAGCCTTTGGCAGGCGAAGACCATCTTTTGCCAGGATAGCATGTACTAGTTGTCTCCCTTCAAACTTGGCCGTTGTGGGATCCCTTCCTGCCTAATATTTGGGAAGAGGACCGTGGCCTCTATAAATAGGACTAGCCACCACCATAGGAGGCAAATGATCTTGGATTGAATCCATTCCACCAAGGCCATCCCACCAGCTCGCCGAGCTCAAGAACACCTCTCCTCAGGAGGTTGTTCTTACCTTGTACTTGTTCATCCTCAGCCTACGAGGCAATCCACCACACCACACTGGAGTAGGGTATTACACCACAATGGTGGACCGAACCAGTATAAACCCTCATGTCTCTTGTTCTTTGGGTTCGTTGAGCTAGGCCTTGAGATCGTTGTGCGAGCGAGCTAGGGAGAGAGAGTTCTTCATGCGCACCCCAGAGTTCGAACCTCAAGGGTTTGCCGGAACCCAGAATCCGACAACCGCTCCAGCAGAGCGGTAGTACTGCGCGAGGACAAGTCTTGGGCGAGCATGCGGTAGTACTGCTCCAGGAGGAGCGTTAGTACCGCACGGATTCGAAATCCACAAGAACAGTAGATCCGGATCTAGAAACATCCGCAACAATAGATCAGTACTACTGTTGATCAAACTATACTGTTGTATCACTCCAAATACCATGCCTACTGCACTAGCACTCTCCTACAATTCCCTCTTGCAAAGATTTAGCCAAAAATCACATGAACTACACATGCATCACCCCAAGACCTAGAAGCACAAGAATGGGACAAAAAGGGAAGGACTAGGGGGGATACCAGTGTCCATGGCAAGAGGGCTAGGTGGGGAACGGTATGCGAGGAGAGCGACCGGAGACGGAGATCTAGCGAGGTCCTCCGGCGCCGTTCTTGGGCAAGAGAGAGAGATGGGTGGGGAAAAGAGATGAATGGGTATGGGGGAGTTGGAACTCCCCATGCCCCCGCTCTTAACCCCCACCCGCTCGCGACTACGCGGTTGTACCGCGGGTCCTCGCGGTAGTACTGCTCGCAGGGCGGTAGTACCGCTCTTCCAGCAGCAGTAAAAAATTACTACCGCGATGGAAGCGGTAGTACCGTGTCGGGGATGCAGCTGTGTACGCGCAGGGCAACCCATCTCTAGCGGTAGTACCGTGGCATGCCCCGGTAGTACCGCAAACCCAAGAAAGTACAAGTTTCGAACATAGAGAAGAACACGGCCTTTGCAATGCAACCTTCAAGCAACCGGACACACAAAAGAGCTAACACACGAGGCAACTCAAACACAAGATCGGCTCAAGGAAAAGGCAAAAGACAACAAGGACCAAACACGAAACACAACCTCTCCAAGGAGAGGGCGGTGGCTGGAGCCACCTATGTTTGAGTCAATTGGTATGGCACCGCGAAGAATTATCCTTGGGCCCATGACCAAAACTCGTCTTTGAAGCACAAGTACCATCAAAAATGGCTAATGTGAAAGAGTTGATCAATTTATGCATAATGGGGGGAGGGAGAGTTCATTGAGAGAACAACACTCCCCCTATGTCCATGCCTACACCTAAACAAGACATCAAGATGAGTATGGTGAGGTGTGCAAGGGTTCAAGCCACATTGCTCGAATCAATGATATTTAGCTCATGTCTTAACTCATGAAATCTTGCTTCATCCAAGGGCTTCGTGAAGATATCTGCAAGGTTATCATCAGTATTGACATAGTTAAGCTCGATCTCCCCCCGCCTAATATGATCCCAAATGAAGTGATATCGAATCTCAATATGCTTCGTCTTGAAGTGTTACACCGGGTTGAGAGAGATCTTGATGGCACTTTCATTGTCACACCAAAGAGGCACTTTGTCATAAATGACACCGCGATCCTTTAAAGTTTGCCTCATCCAAAGAAGTAGAGCACAACAACTACTGGCGGCCACATACTCCGCTTCGGTGGACGAGAGAGACACACAACTTTGCTTCTTAGAAAACCAACTCACCAAAGAGCAACCAAGAAATTGGCACCCTTCGAAAGTTGACTTCCTATCCACTTTGTCTCCTGCCCAATCCGAGTCCGAAGAGCCTACAAGGTTGAAGTTTGCTCCTCTTGGGTACCATAAGCCAAAGTTTGGGGTATGAGCCAAATATTGAAAGATTCGCTTGACCGCCACATAATGGCTTTCCTTAGGTGCGGCTAGAAACCGAGCACAAATTCCCACACTCAACATGATATCCGGTCTAGATGCACAAAGGTAAAGCAAGAAACCAATCATGGAGCGATATACCTTTTGATCCACCGCTTTACCATTGGGATCTATGTCAAGTTGGCATTTGACGGGCATTGGAGTAGAAGCCGGCTTGACATCACTTAGCTTGAATCTCTTGAGCATGTCTTGAGTGTATTTGGCTTGGTTGATGAAGGTTCCTTCTCTTCTTTGCTTGATTTCGAACCCGAGAAAGAACTTCAACTCTCCCATCATGGACATCTTGAACTTTTAGGTCATAGGAGCGGCAAATTCTTCATTGAAAGCTTTGTTAGGGGGGCCAAAGATAATATCATCAACATATAGTTGTCATACAAACAACTCCCCTTTGACCTTCTTAGTAAAAAGAGTGGGGTCGATTTTTCCAATTTCAAACCCACGATCCTGCAACAACTTGATAAGGTGCTCATACCACACACATGGAGCTTGTTTAAGGCCACATAGTGCCTTATCGAGTTGGTACACATGATAGGGGAAATAGGGATCCTCGAACCCTGGGGTTGTTTGACATACACCAACTCATTAATAGGACCATTAAGAAAAGCACTCTTCACATCTATTTGTTGCAACTTGAAGTTATGATGAGAAGCATAAGCAATCAACAAACGAATAGATTCAAGGTGAGCAATGGGAGCAAAGGTTTCACCGTAGTCGATACCCTCGACTTGGGAGTAGCCTTGTGCTACCAAACGAGCCTTGTTGCAAATGATAATTCCATGAGCATCTTGCTTGTTCTTGAATATCCACTTGGTTCCAATGACATTGTGGTTCCCCGTTGGCCTTGGCACCAATCTCCACACCTTGTTGTGCTCAAAGTTGTTGAGTTCTTCATGCATGGCATTAAGCCAATCCTGATCCTCGAGTGCCTCATAGACCTTTTGGGGTTCAACACAAGAAACAAACACGTGATGTTCACAATAGTTTGCTAATTGTCGAGTGCTTACCCCCTTTGTTAAGCTTCCAAGCACATTCTTCATGAGATGATCTTTGGTAGTGAGCTTGGATGCAATCTTGGCGGCATGACACTCCAATTCCTCCTTGGGAGTAAGTTGAGGAGCGGTATCTTGATCGTCTTGAGCGTTGTCTTGAGCTTGTTCTTGAGCTTGCTCTTGCTCTTGAACTTGCTCGGAGGTGAGAACTTGACCTTGGGCATCACTTGGTGGTTCACCACCATCTTGAGGTTGATCTTGCCCTTGATCTTGTTCATTTGGTTGAGGGCCTTCACTTTGTTCTTCGGAAGCGTGTGGGTCTTGGGTTGGTGATGGTTCCACTTGAGTGGAACATTGTCCTTCTCCTTCAGCCACAAGGGGTTCCTCAACGGGTAGGATATAACCCACACCCATTCTTCTTATGGCTTGGGGAGGAATTTCATCACCTACATCACAAGTAACACTTTTCTCCACTTGGGAGCTGTTATTCTCATCAAACTCCACGTTACACGTCTCCTCACACTGGTACAACGACGTCCTAAAAAAACGGCTTAAAACCCCTTTCTGCGATGGCATTTGGAACCATCACCAAGTGAGTGTGGGTGATAGGGGGGTCCTTCCCACACGACCCAGAAATCGTCGGGGATAGGCCCTCGTGGGACCTAGGCTGGGGTCGTGTGCGATCGGGCGAGGCATGGAAACCCAATCATTTCCGTAGGTATGTACATCCCACACGGTGAATCCCAAAAATCATTTCCGTAGGTATGTATGAGGGTGTCCTGGATTAGGGGGTCTCCGGACAGCCAGACTATATCCTTTGGCCGGACTGTTGGACTATGAAGATACAAGATTGAAGACTTCGCCTCGTGTCCGGATGGAACTCTACTTGGCGTGGAAGGCAAGCTAGGCAATATGGATATGCATATCTCCTCCTTTGTAACCGACCTTGTGTAACCCGAGCCTCCTCCGGTATCTATATAAACCAGAGGGTTTTAGTCCGTAGGACAACATACAATCATACCATAGGCTAGCTTCTAGGGTTTAGCCTCTCCGATCTCGTGGTAGATCAACTCTTGTACTACTCATATTATCAAGAATAAATCAAGCAGGACGTAGGGTTTTACCTCCATCCAGAGGGCCCGAACCTGGGTAAAACATCGTGTCCCCTGCCTCCTGTTACCATCAGCCTTAGACGCACAGTTCGGGGCCCCTTACCCGAGATCCGCCGGTTTTGACACCGACATTGGTGCTTTCATTGAGAGTTCCTCTGTGTCGTCATCATTAGGCTTGATGGCTCCTTCAATCATCGATAGCGATGCAGTCCAGGGTGAGACTTTTCTCCCCAGACAGATCTTTGTATTCAGCGGCTTCGCACTGCGGGCCAACTCGCTTGGCCATCTGGAGCAGATCGAGAGTTACGCCCCTGGCCACCAGGTCAGGCTTGGAAGCTTAAACTACACGGCCAATATCCGCGGAGACTTGATCTTCGACGGATTCGAGCCCCTGCCTTGTGCGCCACATGGTCACGATGAGCATGATTTAGCTCTACCATCGGATAGTGTTCAGGAGATCGCGCCAGCAACCGCTCCAACCCTCAATTCAGAACCAGTTGCGCCATCCATGGATGGGTGGATAGACCCCGACACGGAGGCCGTATCCTTAGCGGCGATCGAACCAAATATCGACCTTACCCTTCACAAGAGCCGTGATGCCAAGCTGTCGTATCCTTCCCCGGCCACGGACTCCGAACCGCCTGTGCCCGTGCCTGTCGAATCCGACTGGGCGCCGATCATGGAGTTTACCTCCGCGTATATCTTTCAGCACTCGCCCTTTGGTGACATACTGAACTCATTAAGGTCTCTCTCCCTGGCAGGGGAGTCCGGGCCGAACTATGTTCGGCAGGATTTGGATACGGATGATGAAGAAATTCGCTGCCCATTGATACGTCTCCAACGTATCTATAATTTTTGATTGCTCCATGCTATATTATCTATTGTTTTGGACTATATTGGGCTTTATTTTCCACTTTTATATTATTTTTGGGACTAACCTATTAACCAGAGGCCCAGCCCAGAATTGCTGTTTTTTTGCCTATTTCAGTGTTTCGAAGAAACAGAATATCAAACGGAGTCCAAACGGAATAAAATCTTCGGGAACGTGATTTTCTCATCGAACATGATCCAGGAGACTTGGACCCTACTCCAGGGAGTCAAAGAGGAGGTCACGAGGGTGGGGGGCGCGCCCCCCTGCCTCATGGGCCCCTCGGTGCTCCACCGACGTACTCCTTCCTCCTATCTATACCTATGTACCCCCAAACGATCAGAACAGGAGCCAAAAACCTAATTCCACCGCCGCAACTTTCTGTATCCACGAGATCCCATCTTGGGGCCTGTTCCGGAGCTCCCTCGGAGGGGGCATCGATCATGGAGGGATTCTACATCATCATCCAAGCCTCTCCGATGAAGTGTGTGTAGTTCACCTCAGACCTACGGGTCCATAGTTAGTAGCTAGATGGCTTCTTCTCTCTTTTTGGATCGCAATACAATGTTCTCCCCCTCTCTTGTGGAGATCTATTTGATGTAATCTTCTTTTTGCGGTGTGTTTGTTGAGACCGATGAATTGTGGGTTTATGATCAAGTCTATCTATGAATAATATTTGAATCTTCTCTGAATTCTTTTATGTATGATTAGTTATCTTTGCAAGTCTCTTCGAATTATCCGTTTGGTTTGGCCAACTAGATTGGTAGTTCTTGCCATGGGAGAAGTGCTTAGCTTTGGGTTCAATCTTGCGGTGTCCTTTCCCAGTGACAGAAGGGGCAGCAAGGCACGTATTCCATCGTTGCCATCGAGGATAACAAGATGGGGTTTATTTCATATTGCATGAATTTATCTCTCTACATCATGTCATCTTGCTTAAAGCGCTACTCTGTTTTTAACTTAATACTCTAGATGCATGCTGGATAGCGGTCGATGAGTGGAGTAATAGTAGTAGATGCAGAATCGTTTCGGTCTACTTGTCACGGACGTGATGCCTATATACATGATCATGCCTAGATATTCTCATAACTATGCTCAATTCGGTGAATTGCTCAACAGTAATTTGTTCACCCACAGTAATTTGTAATCTCCTTGGGTTCTTCGTCTTCTTCTACTAGTGTAGGGCCTCCCATAAATATTCCGATCTTCTTGATCAGATCGTCATTCTTCTCCACTAATACTTCAATTTCCTCTTCATAATCTTCACGTGTAGCCTTAAGTTCTTCCTCCAGTTCCTTGATTCTTGTCCCCACCTTCTTTAGATCTATCATGTCGGCGCACATCTGGTTCTCCTGACGTCGAATGTGCTGGTTTAACTCTTGGATAAAAGCTCCGACTGATCTATCCTTTCTGGTGCTGATCATCTCCCAGTGCTCATCTCGGCGTCCACAAATCTGGTAGATTGTATCCTTGAGATCATTGTGGTAAACTTCTCCAATGCGTCCCATGCCGATGTGAGCTGCCATGCTCTTTCCTAGACTCCAAGTTGGTGCGTCAAAAGAAAACTCTATGGGCTCAGTGACTGGCATGAACGTCCTTCCTGGAACTTGAACTTGAATCATCCAGCGCTCTTCTTCAGGTAAAGTGGCGTTGTAGGTTCCGGTGAAGCTTGGTACTCCTATGTTTAGGTATCTAGTGACTTCCTTCAAGTGACGTCCAAAGGGTGTATCTTCATCCGGTTGTGTGAACTTGTTCCTTGCATCCGCCATCCTAAAAGAGTAGAAAAGATGAGGAGTCAGAATGAGAAGAGAGTGAGTAGTGATCTAGGTCTTTAGCTTAGTGGTCGTGTCCTACAGTCAGCGTGTGCTCTAATACCATCTTGTAGCGACCAGACCTCAAACGGTCCAATCTCTGTGCTCAGGTGTCATCCCTGGATCAGTAATGCTGACACCCCACAGTACTTGAAGGATTTATAACAGAGTAGCTATCACACACTTATTACATCGAGTGTCTCAGAAGAGAACTTATTACAATAAATATGGCTTAAGGACATCTAATTACGATAACAGCGGAAGGCTTGGAAGATAAGTGAGTGCATCAACTCCAACGGCATCACTGAGTATAGAACCACGACCTAAAAACACCTTAATCATCGTCTAAAAAGTCTGCAACATTAACGTTGCAGCCCGAAACGGGTCAGCACATGGAATATGCTGGCAAAATAACACATAGAGAGTAATGGAATGAAATAGGCTATCTATATGCATATTTGGCTGGTGGAAAGCTCTATGGTTATAGTTTTGCGTAAAGCCAATTTTTCCCTACTGCAAAGGAATAAATTATATTTAACTATCATGGTAGTTGTTAAACATTGAGAATGGTTGACAGCATTCTCAATCCCAATTAAGCATCATCATTAACAAAACCCAACAAAATTAATTTTAGAGTAACATGTTGAGATTCACATGATAATCTAGGTACTAGATACTCAAGATGTACATAACCGGGGACACGGCTAATCATGATTAGTTTATACACTCTGCAGAGGTTTGCGCATTTTTCACCACAAGACTCGATCGCCTCCATTTGGTTGCTCGAACTACATGGTGTTTGAGAAACGGATGACCGAGACATAGTCTTTCAGAAGCGCTAGCACCTTACGATCGGGTAGACCGTTACACCTACTTTCCCCTACATCTGCTAGTCTACCACTGTAAGAGTTCGCACGACTTAATCAACTATGCTAGAGCCCATAATAGCTTGTGGCTGCACACGGAAGTTTCTAGCATGAATAATTTCATGATCCCTTTGAGCCTGGGTGGCGGTCCAAAAGAAAACAGGCAATCGCTGGAATACCTAGGTGCCTCAATCCACCCAGATGTGTGTTTAGGTTGCCACCTTAAATAAACCATTAATTAACAATCTCACATCTGTCATGGATACACTCACCCAATCCACGTCTACTAGCATAGCATGGCATAATAAGCAAACGTAGAAGTAACTCCCAAAGGTTTGATAATAACAGGTAATAGGTTCTACCTCATATACTTCTTAAACTCATAATTTAATTAGATCCTAATCTTGCAATGTGTGAGGATTGATCTAATGCAATAAAACTGGGTAGAGGGAAAACATGATCAAAGTGTTACTTGCCTTGCTGATGATCCGGGAAACCTGGCGATTCAAAGTAGCAAGCGGCGCACTCCGGGTACTCTATCGCAACAAACAAGCATACAATAAGCACTCAACTAATGCACAGGTAAAACTCAAATAAGAGATCTAACCAGAAAGTTCAACTTAAGAACTCCGGTTGGCAAAAAGAATCAAACCGAACGAAGCAACGACAGACAAACGGCAAAAGAAACAGGCTTCGTTTACTATTCTGGATCTAGGGCAATTTTTACAGTGGCAAAAACTTGTTTAAGTTGGTTAAACGGAAAGAGGGTTTCGAGACGAAACTCTAGGCGCTTGAATCGCCTAATTCCGATAAACGAGCGAAAAGTTAGACTAAAACGAAAATCGAATCAGAAATCGCGATCTGGAAAATCGCGAATTTAATCCGAGAAAAAGAAAAACGACGAACGTTCGTTAAAACGAACGAACAGACGAACGCTCGCTAATTAAATAAACCGGAAAACCGATCTATTTAAAAAAACCAAAACTAAAAAAATGGACAAAACCGTCGAAAAACCGAATGATTTTTCAAGAAAAACCGGAGGCGAAAAAAAACTACCTCCGGCGAACGGCGGCGGTGGCGCGGCGCGGCGGTGGCGGGGCGGCGCCGCGCGGCAGCGGCGGCGGCCGGCTAGGGTTAGGGTTAGGGCGGGGCGCGACTTGGGCTCTGGCTGGGGCCTCGAGGCGCTATAAAAAGGCCCGGCTAGGAGGAGTCCTGGCCGGTTACGGCCCAAGGTCGGTTCGGACTTTTTTTTAAATAATTACGCTTGGAAAAAAGAAAAAAGAAATACTAAAGGGACTCCAAAAATTCCGAAATAAATTTTCCCCGGCTTCTAAAATCAAGCCGCACAGGATGACCATTTATTTGGGGCCTAAATGCAATTTTGAAAAACACGCATTTTTTCCTAAATTCAAATAAAATATCAAATAAAACCAAATAAAATCTCATTTGATTTTTTTATTAAATCCTCAATATTTCTTTATTTTGGGAAAGTCATTTTATTCCCTCTCTCATATTTTTGTAATAGAAATAATTGAAGATAAAATAAATCAAATCAAATGATCCTATTTTCAAAATTTGAGACAACTCAAATATGAAAATAACGAAATCCCCAACTCTCTCCGATGGTCCTTGAGTTGCGTGAAATTTCTAAGATCAACCAAAATGCAATAAATATGATATGCAATGATGATCTAGTGTATAACATTCCAAATTGAAAATTTGGGATGTTACAGGGTGCTAGTGTCTCTACTATTCCCAAGACTTTGTGTGATTTACTAGATTTCCGTAATTTTGATGATTGCTCTCTAAACTTGCATATTGCGGATTCCACTATTAAGAAACCTATGGGAAGGATTAATGATGTTCTTATTGTTGCAAATAGGAATTATGTGCCCGTAGATTTCATTGTTCTTGATATAGATTGCAATCCTTCTTGCCCTATTATTCTTGGTAGACCTTTCCTTAGAACAATTGGTGCGATTATTGATATGAAGGAAGGGAATATTAGATTTCAATTTCCATTAAAAAGGGCATGGAACACTTTCCAAGAAAGAAAATAAAATTGCCATATGAAACTATCATGAGAGCCACTTATGGATTGCCTACCAAAGATGGCAATACCTAGATCTATCCTCGCTTTTATGCCTAGCTAGGGGCGTTAAACGATAGCGCTTGTTGGGAGGCAACCCAATTTTATTTTTATTCCTTGATTTTTGCGCCTGCTTAGTAATAAATAAATTATTTATCCTATAATTTTGTTGTGTTTTTTGTATTTATTTGTGTGTGTGCCAAGTAGAACCATTGGGAAGACTTGGGGAAAGTCTTGTTGAACTTGCTGTAAAAAACAGAAACTTTAGCGCTCACGAGAACTGCTGTCATTTTTATTTCAAGAGTGCTATTTAGCTAAATATTTTTGCAGATGATTAATAGATAAATTCCTCACGTCCAGAAATTTATTTTTGAATTTTTGGGGTTCCAGATCTTGCTCTAGCTACAGATTACTATAGACTGTTGTGTTTTTGATAGATTCTGTTTTTCGTGTGTTGTTTGCTTATTTTGATGAATCTATGGCTAGTAAAATAGTTTATAATCCATAGAGAAGTTGGAATACAGTAGGTTTAAAACCAATATTAATAAAGAATGAGTTCATTACAGTACCTTGAAGTGGTCTTTTGTTTTGTTTCACTAACGGAGCTCACGAGTTTTCTATTTTGAGTTTTGTGTTGTGAAGTTTTCAAGTTTTGGGTGAATTCTTTTGATGGATTATGGAACAAGGAGTGGCAAGAGCCTAAGCTTGGCGATTCCCATGGCACCCCCAAGATAATCCAAGGACACCAAGAAGTCAAAGCTTGGGGATGCCCCGGGAGGCATCCCCTATTTCGTCCACTTCCATCGGTAATTTACTTGGAGCTATATTTTTATTCACCAACATGATATGTGTTTTGCTTGGAGCGTCTTGTATTATTTGTGTCTTTGTGTCTTAGTATGCCAAAATCATCCTTGCTGTACACACCTTTTGAGAGAGCCATACATGAATTAAAATTTGATAGAATACTCTATGTGCTTCACTTATATCTTTTGAGCTAAGTAGTTTTGCTCCATGTGCTTCACTTATATCTTTTAGCTAAGTAGTTTTGCTCTATGTGCCTCACTTATATCTTTTGAGCTATGTATTTTTGCTCTATGTGCTTCACTTATATCTTTTGAGCGTTATAATTTTGCTCAATGTGCTTCACTAAGATCTTTTAGAGCACGGTGGTGGATTTGTTTTAAAGAAACTATTGATCTCTCATGCTTCACTTAAATTATTTTGAGAGTCTTAATAGCATGGTAATTTTATTAATAATAATATTCTTGGTATTCAAGATTTGTGAAACTTTCTTTTGAGTGTGTTGAATACTAAGAAAATATTGAAGCATGATGATTGTTTTGAGATATGGAGGTGATAATATTAGAGTCATGCTAGTTGAGTAGTTGTGAATTTAAAGAATACTTGTGTTAAAGTTTGTGATTCCCGTAGCATGCACGTATGGTGAACCGTTATGTGATGAAGTCAGAGCATGATTTATTTATTGATTGTCTTCCTTATGAGTGGCGGTCGGGGACGAGCGATGGTCTTTTCCTACCAATCTATCCCCCTAGGAGCATGCGCGTAATACTTTGCTTTGATAACTTCTAGATTTTTGCAATAAGTATATGAGTTCTTTATGACTAATGTTGAGTCCATGGATCATACGCACTCTCACCCTTCCACCTTTGCTAGCCTCTCTAATACCGCGCACCTTTCGCCGGTATCATACACCTACCATATACCTTCCTCAAAACAGCCACCATACCTACCTATTATGGCATTTCCATAGCCATTCCGAGATATATTTCCATGCAACTTTCCACCATCTAGTTCATCATGACACATTCATCATTGTCATATTGCTTAGCATGATCATGTAGTTGACATAGTATTTGTGGCAAAGCCACCATTCATAATTCCTTCATACTTGTCACTCTTGATTCATTGCATATCCCGGTACACCGCCGGAGACATCCATATAGAGTCATACTTTGTTTTAGAATCGATTTGTAATCATTGAGTTGTAAATAAATAAAAGTGTGATGATCATCATTCAATAGAGCATTGTCCCAAGAAAAGAGAAAGGCCAAAGAAAAAAAAGAAGGCCCAAAAAGAGGGGCAATGCTACTATCCTTTTACCACACTTGTGCTTCAAAGTAGCACCATGATCTTCATAGTAGAGAGTCTCTCATGTTATCACTTTCATATACTAGTGGGAATTTTACATTATAGAACTTGGATTGTATATTCCAATGATGGGCTTCCTCAAATTGCCCTAGGTCTTCGTGAGCAAGCAAGTTGGATGCACATCCACTAGTTTCTTTTGTTGAGCTTTCATACATTTATAGCTCTAGTGCATCCGTTGCATGGCAATCCCTACTCACTCACATTGATATCTATTGATGGGCATCTCCATAGCCCGTTGATACGCCTAGTTGATGTGAGACTATCTTCCCCTCATTTTTGTCTTCTCCACAACCACCATTCTATTCCACCTATAGTGCTATATCCATGGCTCACGCTCATGTATTGCGTGAAGATTGAAAAAGTTTTGAAAAAGTTAGAGTATGAAACAATTGCTTGGCTTGTCATCGGGGTTGTGCATGATTTAAATACTTTGTGTGGTGAAGATGGAGCATAGCCAGACTATATGATTTTGTAGGGATAACTTTCTTTGGCCATGTTATTTTGAGAAGACATAATTGCTTTGTTAGTATGCTTGAAGTATTATTATTTTATGTCAATATAAACTTTTGTCTTGAATCTTTCTAATCTGAATATTCATATCACAATTAAGAAGATTTGCATTGAAATTATGCCAAGTAGCACTCCGCATCAAAAATTCTCTTTTTATCATTTACCTACTCGAGGACGAGCAGGAATTAAGCTTGGGGATGCCTGATACGTCTCCAATGTATCTATAATTTTTGATTGCTCCATGCTATATTATCTACTGTTTTGGACTATATCGGGCTTTATTTTCCACTTTTATATTATTTTTGGGACTAACCTATTAACCAGAGGCCTAGCCCAGAATTGCTGTTTTTTGCCTATTTCAGTGTTTCGGAGAAACAGAATATCAAACGGAGTCCAAACGGAATAAAAACTTCGGGAACGTGGTTTTCTCACCGAACGTGATCCAGGAGACTTGGACCCTACTCCAGGGAGTCAAAGAGGAGGTCACGAGGGTGGGGGGGCACCCCCCTAGGGCACGCCCCCCTGCCTCGTGGGCCCCTCGGCGCTCCACCGACGTACCCCTTCCTCCTATATATACCTACGTACCCCCAAACGATCAGAATAGGAGCCAAAAACCTAATTCCACCGCCGCAACTTTCTGTATCCACGAGATCCCATCTTGGGGCCTGTTCCGGAGCTCCGCCGGAAGAGGGCCGTCATCACGGAGGGCTTCTACATCATCCTAGCCCCTCCGATGAAGTGTGAGTAGTTTACCTCAGACCTTCGGGTCCATAGTTAGTAGCTAGATGGCTTCTTCTCTCTCTTTGAATCTCAATACAAAGTTCTCCCCCTCTCTTATGGAGATCTATTTGATGTAATCTTCTTTTTGCGGTGTGTTTGTTGAGATCGATGAATTGTGGGTTTATGATCAAGTCTATCTATGAATAATATTTTAATCTTCTCTGAATTCTTTTATGTATGATTGGTTATCTTTGCAAGTCTCTTCGAATTATCTGTTTGGTTTGGCCAACTAGATTGGTAGTTCTTGCCATGGGAGAAGTGCTTAGCTTTGGGTTCGATCTTGCGGTGTCCTTTCCCAGTGACAGAAGAGGCAGCAAGGCACGTATTGCATCGTTGCCATCGAGGATAACAAGATGGGGTTTATTTCATATTGCATGAATTTATCTCTCTACATCATGTCATCTTGCTTAAAGCGTTACTCTGTTTTTAACTTAATACTCTAGATGCATGCTGGATAGCGGTCGATGAGTGGAGTAATAGTAGTAGATGCAGAATCGTTTCGGTCTACTTGTCACGGACGTGATGCCTATATACATGATCATGCCTAGATATTCTCATAACTATGATCAATTCTGTCAATTGCTCAACAGTAATTTGTTCACCCACCGTAGAATACTTATGCTCTTGAGAGAAGCCACTAGTGAAACCTATGGCCCCCGGGTCTATTCTCATCATATCAATCTCCATCACTTTAATCTTGCTTGGCTTTTTTACTTTGCCTTTACTTTTTACTTTGCATCTTTATACCAAAAATATTATATCTATCAGATCTCACTCTCGTAAGTGACCGTGAAGGGATTGACAACCCCTAATCGCGTTGGTTGCGAGTAGCTATCGTTTTGTGCAGGTACGAGGGACTTGAGCGTGGCCTCCTACTGGATTGATACCTTGGTTCTCAAAAACTGAGGGAAATACTTACGCTACTCTGCCGCATCATCCCTTCCTCTTCGGGGAAAACCAACGCAAGCTCAAGATGTAGCACCCACCCACCACCCACTTAGTAGCCACTGTCGACGATTTGACCGACATGCTCGACTTCGACTCCGAAGACATCGACAGTATGGATGACGATGCTGGAGACGAACAGGAACCACTGCCCACAGGGCACTGGACGCCCACTCCATCATATGATGTATACATGGTGGACACACCCAAAGAAAATGACGACGAGTAATGGAAGGACGCAGCGAAGGGTTTTTCCCTCGAGAAGCAGTCAAAGCGGTGGCGTAAGCGCCGCTCCAAATCCCGCCTCGGCAGAAACAGCGGTCATATTGACCCAGCGATAGAGCAGGGTGAACCATCGCCCGACCAGGGCAACACGGAGAATCAAACCAAACAACCCGACCCCGTCGAAGATAATAGTCCGGACGACATCACACCAGACAGGCACCCGGAGCAACAAAATGCCCATCAAAGGCTGGTTGCCACTGCGAGGAGTCTGAAAAAGTAGAAGCAAAGGCTCAGGGCTGCACAAGACACACTTAGAATCAGATGGAGTGAGGTACTCAACACTGCAGCGAAGTACGGCGGTAATCGCCACACCAAGAGCTACCCGAAGCGAAAGCTGCTACCTGAATTCGATGAGGAGGCCTTAGATCCCCCGCAATCAAAAAACAAAACGGCCATCCAGTCGGATAGACGACCTCGTGGCCAACATAGAACGGCAAACGACGCCGCACATAAGCCGGTACACGATCAACGTGAGGACTCGCATCAAAAGTACGGCGCAACCAGATCCATCTACGGGCCACGCAAGCACGCTCCAGCATGCAATGCAACATAACAAACATTCCAATACCTCGGTACACCCAAATACAGGGGTGCCGCACACCCCCTATGTTTCACCGATGAGGTGTTGGACCATGAATTTCCAGAGGGATTCAAACCCATAAACATAGAGGCGTATGATGGAACGACAGACCCTGGGGTCTGGATTGAGGACTACACCCTCCATATCCATATGGCTCGAGGAGACGATATCCACGCCATCAAGTACTTACCCCTCAAGCTCAAAGGGCCAGCTCGGCACTGGCTTAAAAGCCTCCCCGAAAACTCCATTGGAAGCTGGGAAGAGCTCGAAGATGCCTTTCGGGCAAATTTTCTAGGGACCTATGTCCGACCACCGGATGCAAACGATTTAAGTCATATAACTCAACAGCCCGGAGAGTCAGCCCGAAAGCTTTGGAACAGGTTCCTCACTAAAAAGAACCAAATAGTCGACTGTCCGGACGCCGAAGCCTTAGCAGCTTTCAAGCACAGCGTTCGAGATGAATGGCTTGCCAGACACCTCGGCCAAGAAAAGCCGAGAACAATGGCAGCATTAACAAGCCTCATGACCCGCTTTTGCGCGGGCGAGGACAGCTGGTTAGCCCGATGCAGCACCAGCGACCCAAGTACATCCGAAGTCAGGGACGGAAACGGGAAATCACGACACAGCAAAAACAAGCGCTGGAATAAAGAAGACAGCCCGAAGAGCACGGTGGTAAACGCTGGATTCAAAAGCTCTCGGCCAGGTCAGCAAAAGCTGCCCCCCAAGGGCAACAGAGACGAACTATCCAGCCTAAACAAGATTCTGGACCAAATATGTCAGATCCATAGCACCCCCGATAAACCTGCAAATCATACCCATAGAGAATGTTGGGTCTTCAAGCAGTCCGGCAAGCTCAACGCTGAACACAAGGGGCAGGATACACCAAGCGAAGACGAGGACGAGCCTCGCAAGCAAAGCACTGGGGAACAAAAGAAATTCCCACCAGAAGTTAAAACAGTAAACGTGTTACACGTAACAAAGGGGAGAAACAAAGCGGCACTCCTAGAGACATATGTCCCAGGGCCTATCACAGCGGAGTTCTGCCACTAGTCATCCCAACCGGTCACCTTCGACCATCGAGATTACTCGGCAAGTATCCGGCGGGCAGGATGGGCTGCCTTGGTATTAGACCCAATAATTAACGGATACCATGTCCTGATGGACGGTGGCAGCAGTTTAAACCTGATATATCAGGACACAATCCGCGGAATAGACCCAACAAAAATTAGCCGCAGCAATACTACCTTTAAAGGAGTAACGCCAGGCCTAGAGGCCCATTGCACGGGCTCCCTGCTACTAGAGGTTATATTCGGCTTTCCCGATAACTTCCGCAGCAATAATTTAACGTTCCACATCGCTCCGTTCCAAAGTGGCTATCAAGCACTACTCGGACGCGAAGCTTTTGCTCGCTTTAACGCAATACCGCATTACGCTTCCCTCATGCTTAAGATGCTCGATCCACGTGGCATTATTACAGTAAATGGAAATATTGAGCGCTCCTTGCACGCGGAAGACCGTGCGGCTGCCTTGGCAGCCGCACACTAAACGGCCTCACCAACTAAATCATCTGACAGGTCGTTAAGACCACGGACACGGTTGGACGAGTCCGGTACTGCTATATGTAATCAATACAGGTTTGATGGCTATACCCCTATTACAATACAAGGGGCTCAACGCGCGCGCACAAGTGACAATCAGGCTCAACTTTACTCATATTGTTTATTTAGTACAACGTACCTTTTGCACGACAACTTTTCAATTAAGTTCCTCTCTTTTTCAGATGACCATCGTGCTACACCCGTCCAGAATACGACACAATGGAGACACAGGCGCAGACGTGCAGCAGGGACCCGTTCCAAGGATTCTTTTTAGATTAAGACCCTGCGTAAACCTTTTTTAATGTCTCTTGTTGATACACATCCCTCGGATTCTCAATACAACTGAGAAGGATGCTGACGTATTGGCATGTGGCCACGTCAGAATATTGCACGTACCTGGACACGAGGGGCTTATTACAAAGGGCACTGTTTAGGCCCAGTTTACACCATAAAGACTGAATACCTTAGGGAGTGTTCGGCGTCGCGAGTTTGGCCTTATATGCATCAGCTCCGAATCATGTCTTTGGTCAAATGTTGGGTTTGCCCGGCTCCTGTGTTTTGCTGCCTTAGTTCCGCTCTATTGGCTAAGGCGGCACCAGGAGAACTACTGCGATTGTGCCCTGGTTCATCCGGACGAGCACCTCCGTAGAGAAAGCCGAAAACTGACTGTCATGATATAGCGTGAGACTGGTCAACCACTCGATGACCTATCGGAATCTTCGGGATTCCTCCACCTTAACGAAGGGCCGTTTCCCGGCCAGGCATGTATGCACCCCGAATTCGGATGAGTGTGGAGCCACCAGGGGCTATATAGTAGCCCCACTGTCAAACTCCTCTGGCTAAGTGAAAGTGTTAAAGCATTATAGTTCGGTTGCCTAGTTCGCTGCGCTATCACCTCCTTAATGGACCAAGACGTTGGATCAAGTGTGAACATGCGTCTTCTGCGAACACCCCCGCATTATATGCGTGGGGGCTGAAGCCGACGACTGCAATCTTTCAGGTTATATACATATATACATAAACGGCCGCACAAGAGGCATCATAATACTTTCGGGCAAAAGTATAAATACATCCTTGATAAACTTAATAAAACATTGTTTTTACAATGGGAATACATGTCACTCAAACATAATATTCTTTGAGCACTGGGCCTCTATCTAACGAGCGCCTTCAAGAACTTCTTCAAAATAGTGCTCGACAGCCACTCGGCCTATGGCCGAACCCTGCGCCGCAACAGTGGTGGCATCCATCTCCGCCCAGTATGTTTTGACACGGGCAAGGGCCATCCGCGAGCCTTCTATGCACGCTGACCTCTTCATTGCATTAATGCGCGGCACCGCACCAAGGAACTGCTGCACCAAACTAAAATAGTTGTTCGGCTTTGGCCTTTCCGGCCACAGATGATCCACAACAGACCTCATGGCGAGTCCGGACAATCTATTCAGCTCAGCTCATTCGGCAAGCCGATCAGTCAATGGAAGCGGACGCTCTGGAACGTTAAATTGTGACCAGAATAGCTTGTCCACTTCACGATCTGTTTGATCTCGGAAGTATTCGGCCGCATCGACAGCGCTCGCCGCCAAGTCCAGATATGCGTCCGCCGAACTCCACAGCCGGTCCAGAGGGGCATACCGAGGATCTCCAAACTTCCTCCGCAGCATAAAGGGTTTCCCGGCCGCGATATCCCCGGCTTGACGCAACTCCTCCTTTTTTGCTCTCATCGCAGAGCGGGTGTCTTTGGTCGCCATCGTGGCCTTTTCCAGGTCCGTCACCTTTGCTCGGTTTTCTTCTTCAAGAAGCCGGCAACGGTCGGCAGTATCTTTTAACTTTACGGCCATCTTGGCCATTTTCTTTTTGCTCTCGCAATGTGCGGCCTGTTCGGCCCTTAACTCTTCGGCCGCTTGCAAAGCAGCCGCATTGCTACTCCTTACTTGCTCCTTGGTTCGGGCAAGCTCCGCCCGAAGGGTCTCCACGGTGGCCGCTCCATCTGCAGTCACAACATATTAAAGATACTGGCATCATTCTGCTCTTATTATGTGACGATCACCAGAAAGGCCACTCACCCTATGCCTCGTCAAGCCGCTCGTTGACAAGCACGATGTCGGCATCTGCTGCATCCAGCTGCCGCTTTAGTTCGGCATACCCATCAGTCCGGCTAGCCACCGGAGCCTCCATCACCTTCACATAAAGGCAGTTTGGTTATTACCTGGGACTATGATCCTCTGTTTGCCGCCGTTTTCGACGACAACCAGAGTCTCAGGGGCTACTATCTACACAGGGCACATCTAAAAATGTGCGGTACTTTCAAAAATATACATCATTTCATGTACCTCAAAACCCGTCAGTAGACTCATAAAGGCTTCATGCAGCCCGCTTTCGGCGGACGAAATCCTTTCAATCACCGTACCCATCAATGTGTGGTGCTCTTCTGAGATAGCCGCCTTCTCCAGTAGATCCCTCCGTACATCCGACCGCGCACCAGACGATGCCAGACTCTTTTGATTGCTCTCTTCGAGAGCCGGATACTGAGGACTTCGGGTGGCCATAGGATTACCTTCTGGCCTTGCTGGATCAGGAGAAGCCCTCCGCGACGATACCTCAGGGTCGCCCGCTTCGTAAGGCGGTGTGGCAGGAGGAGGCATTTCGCTCTCGATCATCTCCGGAAGAAGATCCCCCGAAGACGAGCTCAGGTGAGAAGGGCTAAGATTCGAACTGCAAGACAAATACTTCGGTTATTTTCCTCAGAAGTAAGGTAGGATATCTTCACTATTAAATACCTTTTGATTACTTACAACTCGTTAGAGGGCTGATCCCCACATGGACATTGTGCGGCAAGAACACCCTCCGAGGCAGGACCCTCTGGCGGAGATTTCTTCTCCCGTTTGGAAACCTTGATTTCCGGATCTTCGGAGGTAGTCCTCTTCCTTCCCCGGGGAGAGAGAATGTCAGATTCTTCCCCTCGGTTATCCTCCCTTGCGGAGGCGCTCATTCCCTCGGTTGGAATAGGTAGCGATGGAGGCCCGTTTTCGCCCTATTTATTCCCCCCTTCATCTTCCTTTGAGGGCACTGGACAAGGTGCTGGCTCGAGCATCTTTTCCAGCACCAGATTGTCCAAGCCTTCAGGAAGGGGGGCCGAACACCGGATCATCTTCGCCTTTGTTATCCAGTCCTGGTAAAAGAGTGATTCTTCAGAATGATGTCATGATAAATAAAAGGATGGTGTGTTCGGCCATGGGATTACTTACTTGGGCAGCGGTGCGGTTGCTGCTCAGGCCCACGTCCTCGGTAGCTGCAAGGCGATTAAGTTGGGTAACGCCAGGGTTTTCCCAGTCACGACGTTGTAAAACGACGGCCAGTGAATTGTAATACGACTCACTATAGGGCGAATTCCCACATGCGGAGGGGCCGGCGTTTGCAAGGCTAGACTCGATGAACCAGCATGACTTGCATTACCACAACTAGACTAAAATCTCCCTCGAAGAGATCTCGGATACGGCTCTGTAGTATTGGCACATCCTTGGCTGGACCCCAGCTCAGTCCCCTGTTGATCCATGACATCAGTTGTGGTGGAGGGCCTGATGAAGCTATGTACCTAGGGTAGGGTCACGGACCTGTCCTAACTGCCCTACCCAAGGACATCTCTAGAAGAAATCACCTTTCAATCGACTTGGAGGTGTTCCACTCGACAGACTCGAAGACACTCGAGCAAGAAGCAATCACTCGACCAAGATCCAACCACTCGACGGCCAGGAGACCTAAAGTCACTCCGCACGCTAACGGTCGGTCATTAAGTAGCTTTTATGGTCATCATAGCACTTTATTACTAGCGTTATCAGTAACACCCTGCCTTAATGTACATTGAACCCTTCGTAACGTGGGCTGGCCGGGGTCCTGGTGCACTCTATATAAGCCACCCCCTCCTCCGAGACAAGGGTTCGCACCTCTGTAACTCATACTCACATAATCCAGTCGACCGCCTCCGGGCTCCAAGATGTAGGGCTATTACTTCCTCCGAGAAGGGCCTGAACTCGTAAACCTTGCGTTCTTACAACTTCTCCATAGCTAAGATCTTGCCTCTCCATACTTACCCCCCTACATCACTGTCAGACTTAGAACCACGACAGTTGGCGCCCACCGTGGGGCAGGTGTTTTAGCGTTTTGTTGGAGGAGTTGCGATCTTTTCCGACCCGAATCATCATGGTTTTCGACAGAGTTTTGGTGGAGGGCCGCGAGATCCGTCTCGGCGCGCTCACGTTCATCGCCGATGACTCCGCCTAGCTTCAGGAGGCTCCGCTCGACGTCGACGCACTCCCTGTCTGCGGGGCAACGCACTTTAGCGCATGCGTCCGCGGCGTTCTCCTACGGCAACCGTCGACCCCCTACCGATCGGCTCCTGTGTTGTCCTCCCTTCCCGTTTCCCGCCGGCGCAAGCGCTCCGGTCGGTCGAGACTTCAGCGGTGGGTGAGACACGCGGTGGCACGTCAGTCGGCCACCCCCCAAGTCGCGGCAATCGAGCCCGACGAATCCCTCTACGGCCTGTTTGACTGGCTCCGAAGAGACTGCATCCAAGTGCGACAGCAGCGATCCGGCGGCGGAGGTTCTGATGGTCGATGGACCGCCCAGTCCTCCCGGTTTTACCCGCACCGACGGAGGCGCGGGAGGAGGCGACCCGTCGCGTCCCCATGAGGAGTATCTTCCCGAGCCTCTCACGTCGCTGCAGAGAGAAGAACTTCGCCGCCGGAACATGGATGCGCTGCACACTCCTATCGTTGGAGAAACCCCCGAGGCTCGCGCCTTGGAGGACGCGCGCCTGGCAAACTTGGCCGAGCGCACTCGACTGGAGAACCTCCAGCGAGCACTCGACGAGCGTGCGTGACAACGGGTTCTCGAATCCAGTCGACGTCAGCTCTTCCCGCCCCCGCAGGTATATCGAACTCCGATTCAGAATTTAGCAGCTGCGGCCCGTATAGCGGAGTCGATTCAGCCTTCCCAGTCGGAGGCTAGCAGAGGCTTGCTGCGGATCAGAGCGTTACTCCGGGCAGCAGGAGATCAGAATTCCGCTGTTTCCCAGTCGCGAAACAGAATTCACAGCAGATCCGTTGCCGCGGACACAGTCCAGTCGGCTCACATCCCGAGATCGCCCCCAAGGCGTGAGGGACGTGGAGACCGGCGTGACCAGTATGGGAACCATGAGTAGTATGATCACCGAGTCGATCGTGACGGTCGACGTCGAGTGCCCACGCCTCCCCTGAGGAGCGGGTCGTATGTGCCTCGCCAACAGGATGACAGGCGCCCTCATAGTGGTGGGCGAAGGATTCCAGTCGACCCTAGAGGGCCAGGCTTTGACACGAGATCCATCCTCGTCCAAAGTCTGGTCGACAGGAACAGGGCTCACCGAGAGGGCCACGACAGAGATGCACCTACCAGCAGCAGAGTACCTGTTTCGGAGCCAGAGTGCTTTAGTAGAGCCATCAGGGCTGCTGTGATTCCTCCCAACTTCAAGTTGGCGACTGGAGTCAGTAAGTTCACTGGCGAGTCCAAGCCCGATACTTGGCTTGAGGACTACCGAGTGGCCGTCCAGATTGGCGGCGGCAATGATGAAGTGGCCATGAAGCACCTGCCTCTCATGTTGGAGGGCTCGGCCAGAGCGTGGCTAAACCAGTTAGCACCTAGCAGCATTTACACTTGGGAAGATCTCTCCCGAGTGTTCGTCACCACATTTGAAGGCACATGCAAGCGACCGGCAGGACTGAGGGAACTGCAGTCTTGTGTGCAAAAGCCGAATGAAACTTTGAGGGATTACATCCAGAGATGGATCACGTTACATCACTTGGTGGAGAATGTGCCTGACCACCAAGCAGTTTGTGCCTTCAAGGAAGGCGTCAAGTACAGAGAACTGAATTTGAAATTCGGTCGAACCGGAGATATGTCCCTGAATCGGATGATGGAGATTGTCGGCGTTCTGGGAACGGGGGTCCCCAGACTCGCCTGCCTGCGGCCTGCGGCGTGGCTCAAAGGGGGGCCCAGCACGGCCCATCTTCACCAACACAGACCCAAGACCCTTGCGAGGGGCCAAGCCTCACGAGGCGGACGACGCGGAGCTTCCTCAGGCACGGCCTCATCAGGCTGGCTCGCGAGGAGGCGGAGAGATCAAGGCGGGGTACCTCACGAGGTGCCCGTGACGCAAGCCATGACGACTCAGGGCGCCAGGCGGGTGCCAGCCCGCGCAGCGTCCTCCTTTCCTCTTTGGTGCAAAGGGGGCAAGCGCAGCCACGGGGTACCGAGGCATCAGGCAAAGTTTGCCATTTCGGTGCAACAAGACCAAGACCAGAAGGACTGCAAGGCGGAGGTCACCGTGGAGCCCAAGACGGCGTCACCGCCAGAGCTTTGTGCAGGCGAAGACTACTTTTGTCAGGATAGCTGGTACCGGCTGTCCCCTTTCAAATTAGCCCGCCATTGTTGGCTCCCTTCCCGCTCGATATTTGGGAAGAGGACCAGGGCATCTATAAATAGGACCAGCCACCCACCGAAGAAGGGAGGAGTATTTCGGAGAAGCAGCCAGAGAGAGAGAGAGGGAAGGGTGACTGAACTCTTCCCAGCCGTTCATCCCCCCAGCCAAGAACAGACCCTCGCGAGGCAGTTCTTCCTTGTATTGTTCATCATCATCAGTCCAAGAGGCAATCCACCACACCACACACTGGAGTAGGGTATTACACCACAACGGTGGCCCAAACCAGTATAAACCCTGTGTCTCTCGTGTTGTTCTTTTCATAGCTTAGATCTTAGCGAGGCGGAGGGGTGCAGGTAGGTAGGAGGCGAAATCTCCGCGTGCACCCCAGTGTTCGAACCCCAAGGGTCTCCGGAACCCGAAATCCGACATTTGGCGCGCCAGGTAGGGGTGCACCGGAGTTTTCTCTTCCGCCACCGCCACGGCCGGCCTCGCGATGAGTAGCGCGTCTCCCGCTCCGGCAGCCGGCGCCAGCATGGGGGCCAGGGGGCTCCGCGCCCCGGCCCCAGCCCTGCAGCGGATACGGTGGCCGGGCAAGTTCAAGCCAACGACACCGCCGCGCTACGGCGGCGCGACAGATCCGCTGGCCCTCTTGCTGGCGAGCAAGGAGGCCCTCCTCGAAGCCGGAGATGACGATAGGGTCATGGCCAACTGGCTCCCCATGGCCCTCATCGCGCTCTGCGCACATGGCTGCCCCACCTGCCGGCAGCCTCCATGGCCTCCTGGGAACAGCCCCGCGGCCTCTTCCCCGCCCGTCGCGCTACATCAACACCCCCGGTCGTCGCGGCCCTCCTGGGCGGCTCGCAGGCGCTGCCTACAAGTCACCACGTCAAGCCGTTCGTCCGCCGGGTCAGCGCCGCTTCCGCGCGGCAGGGGGCTCTCCCGGACTGGGCGGCGCCCAAGGCCGGCCTGACCTTCAGCTCGGAGGACCACCCCTCCAACTCAGCCTGCTCGGGTGTGCTCCCCATGTTGTGCACCCCCACCATCTGCCAGGTGGCCGTCACCAGAACTCTCATCGATGGCGGTGCGGGCCTCAGCGTGCTCTCAGTCGAGGCCTTCGACTTCCTCTGCATACAACTGGAATGGCTGCAGCCCAGCCGGCCCTTCTCAGGCGTTGGGGGCAGGTCATCCAGCTCCTTGGGACAGATCCGGCTCCCAGTAACCTTCGGCACCTACAACAACTTCCGCACGGAGCTGGTCGACTTCAACATCACCCCCATCGGCCTCCCCTACAACGCCATCCTCGGCTACCCAGCGCTGGCCCAGTTCATGGCCATGACGCACCCGGCGTACAACCTCATGAAGATGCCCGGGAGCAGCGGTGTCCTCACCGTACACGGGGACACCGGAGACGCGCTGCGGGTGCTCAAGCTCTCCTTCAAGACGGCGGCGCCGGCACAGCCCGCCGACTTGGAGACCCCTGAGCCCAAGGGGGCTGCACCCGCCAAGAAGAAACAGTTGTTCATCCAAGACAAGGCAGAAACCAAGCAGATACCCGTCGATGAGGACGGGTCCACCAACGCCACTTTCACCATAGGCGCCAACCTCGAACCCGGGTAGGAGGAGGCCCTGGTCGGGTTCCTGCGTGCAAACAAGAAGGTATTCGCTTGGGAGCCTGACCAGTTGGCAGGGATCCCTAGGAGTGTAATCGAGCATCACCTCAACGTGTGCCCCAACGTGCGCCCTGTGAAGCAGAAGGCCAGGCGGCAGTCCACAGAAAAGCAGGCCTTCATCGTCCAAGAGACCCGCAAATTAGAAGCCGCCGAGGCATCGAGGCTAACCCGGAAAAGGTCAAGGCGGTGGAAGACATGAGCCCGCCAAAGACCCTCAGAGAAATGCAGAAGCTCACTGGGCGCGTGACCGCGCTGGGGCACTTCATCTCCAAGTTGGGGGAACAAGCGTTGCCTTCTTCCAGCTAATGAAGAAAAAGGGGCCCTTTGGGTGGACAGAAGAGGCCAACAAGGCATTCCAGGATCTCAAGAGATACCTGACCAGCCCACCGGTCATGGTGGCGCCGCGCCCTCAAGAACCCCTGGTGCTTTACCTCGCCGCCACTCCCTACTCCGCCAGCGCAGCCCTGGTGGCGGTTAGAGAGGAGCGTCGAATCAAAACCGTGGCAGCAGCCCAGGACAAGGCAGAACAGGAACAAGGAAGGCCCGCAGAAACCGCCACCGTGGCTGAGGAGGATCAGCCGCCGCAGAGGAGTGCACCGGAGGCGGAAGAGGCCCCTCTCCCAGATGGCCAGCCTCAGGAGGCCTCATCGCCTCAAGAGGCGTCAGGGTCTCCGGAGGGAACCGCCAGCACTGACGCACCCAACCTCGTTGAGCACCCCGTGTACTTCGTCAGCACGGTGTATCGAGATGCGAGGGCACGGTACCCCATGCCTCAGAAACTCCTCCTCGCGCTACTGGTGGCCTCGCGCAAGCTGCAGCATTATTTTCAGGGTCACCCCATCAAGGTCGTCTTGTCATACCCCTGGAGAGAGTGCTCAGGAGCCCTAACTCAGCTGGAAGGGTCGCTGAGTGGAACATAGAACTGCAAGCGTTTCAGCTCGAATTCAGCACGACCAGGGTCATCAAGGGAGCAGCGTTGGCAGATTTTGTGGCAGAATGGACGGATGCACCAGGCCTCAAGGCCGACGAGGATCGGTCCCTCTCCCCAGGAAGTGAGGCGCCAGAAGGCTGGGTCGTGCACTTCGATGGGGCGTTCTCCAGGCATGGCGTTGGGGCTGGGGCGGTGCTTATATTGCCCACTCAGGACAAGCTCTAATACGCTGTGCACTTCTGTTTCCAGCGAGGTGAAAAGGTCTCCAACAACATAGCGGAGTATGAAGGTTTAATAGCAGGCTTGAAGGCCGCAGCTGCCTTGGGAGTGAAACGCCTCACCGTCAAGGGCGATTCGTAGCTCCTTGTCAATTTCTCCAACAAGGTGTATGAGCCGAAAGATGAGCACATGGAAGCCTACCTTGCGGAGGTCCGCAGGATGGAGAAGCAGTTCTGGGGGTTGGAGTTGCAGCATGTGCCCCGTGGCACCAATCAGGAGGCCGACGACATCGCCAAACGGGCATCCAGGCGGTTACCTCAGGAGCCTGGCGTTTTCGAGGAGCGGCTCTTCAAGCCCTTGGCCCTACCGTCAATGTCAAACACGACTCAGCCTCGGGAGGAGCTCCCCCGGCCACCTGCCTCGGGAGCTCCGACCTGCGGCCCGGCCTCAGGAGCACGCCTGCTCCTGACAATGGAACCTCAGGAGGGATGCTGGATCACGGAGCTCCGGAGTTACCTAACGCAAGGGACCCTGCCGGATAAGGAGGAGGCAGCGGAGCGAGTGGCACGCCAGGCCACGGCATACTGCATCAAGGATGGAGAGCTCTACCGGAAGCGACCAAACGATGTATCCCTGCGCTGCATCTCCAGGGAGCAAGGGAAGGAACTGCTGGAAGATATACACGGTGGAGACTGTGGACATCATTCATCATCACGGACCCTCGTCGGCAAGGCGTTCCGCAGCGGGTTTTATTGGCCCACCGCGCTCAATGACGTCGTCGAATTAGTGAAAGCTTGTGAGGCCTGCCAGTTCCACGCCAAGCAAATCCATCAGCCAGTAGGAGGCTTGCAGACTATACCCCTTTCGTGGCCATTCGCAGTCTGGGGGCTGGACATCTTGGGCCTGTTTCCACGGGCGCCAGGGGGCTACCGCTACCTCTACATCGTCGTGGACAAGTTCACCAAGTGGGCTGAAGTAGAGGCCGTCCGCACCATTCCCGCGGGTTCTGCGGTCAAGTTCATCAAGGGCATTGTGAGCCGGTTCGGGGTGCCAAACCGCATCATCACGGACAACGGTTCACAGTTCACCAGTAACCTCTTCAAAACATATTGTGCTAACCTTGGAACGCAGATATGCTACGCTTCCGTGGCGCATCCCCAAAGCAACGGCCAGGCCGAACGGGCCAACGCGGAGGTCCTGAGGGGCCTCAAGACCAGGACGTTCAAGAAGAAGCTGGAAGCCTACGGCAGAGGTTGGTACGACGAGCTTCAGTCCGTGTTGTGGTCCATCCGCACAACCGCGACCAAGCCGACTGGAGAGACCCCGTTCTTCCTGGTCTACGGAGCCGAAGCGGTCCTCCCTCACGAGGTCAGACGTCGCTCCGCGCGGGTCCTGGCGTTCGACGAGGCGCAGCAGGACGCCATGCGGGGGATGGACCTCGTGCTGGGGGAGGAACGTCGCCGAGAAGCCGCGCTGCGAGCGGCGAGGTACCTGTTGGGGAACGCAGTAAGTTCAAAAAATTTCCTACGCACACGCAAGATCATGGTGATGCATAGCAACGAGAGGGGAGAGTGTTGTCTATGTACCTACGCAGACCGACTGCGGAAGCGTTGACGCAACGTAGAGGAAGTAGTCGTACGTCTTCCCGATCTGACCGATCCAAGCACCGTTACTCCGGCACCTCCGAGTTCTTAGCACACGTACAGCTCGATGACGATCCCTAGGCTCCGATCCAGCAAAGCGTCGGGGAGGAGTTCCGTCAGCACGACGGCGTGGTGACGATCTTGATGTTCTACTGTCGCAGGGCTTCGCCTAAGCACCGCTACAATATGATCGAGGTGGAATATGGTGGCAGGGGGCACCGCACACGGCTAAGGAACGATCTCAAGGATCAACTTGTGTGTCTAGAGGTGCCCCCATGCCTCCGTATATAAAGGATCCAAGGGGAGGGGCTGGCCGGCCAAGGGGGCGCGCCAGGAGAGTCCTACTCCCTCTGGGAGTAGGATTCCCCCCCCCCCCAATCCTAGTTGGAATAGGACTCCTTGAGCGGGGAAAGAGAGAGAGGGGGCCGGCCACCTCTCCTAGTCCTAATAGGACTAGGGAAGGGAGGAGGCGCGCGGCCACCTTGGGCTGCCCCTTTCTCCTTTCCACTAAAGCCCACTAAGGCCCATATAGCTCCCGAGGGGTTCCGGTAACCTCCCGGTACTCCGGTAAAATCTCGATTTCACCCGGAACACTTCCGATATCCAAACATAGGCTTCCAATATATCAATCTTTATGTCTCGGCCATTTCGAGACTCCTCGTCATGTCCGTGATCACATCCGGCACTCCGAACTAACTTCGGTACATCAAAATGCATAAACTCATAATAACTGTCATCGTAACGTTAAGCGTGCGGACCCTACGGTTCGAGAACAATGTAGACATGACCGAGACACGTCTCCGGTCAATAACCAATAGCGGGACCTGGATGCCCATATTGGCTCCTACATATTCTACGAAGATCTTTATCGGTCAGACCGCATAACAATATACGTTGTTCCCTTTGTCATCGGTATGTTACTTGCCCAAGATTCGATCGTCGGTATCCAATACCTAGTTCAATCTCGTTACCGGCAAGTCTCTTTACTCGTTCCGTAATACATCATCTCACAACTAACATATTAGTTGTAATGCTTGCAAGGCTTATGTGATGTGCATTACCGAGAGGGCCCAGAGATACCTCTCCGACAATCGGAGTGACAAATCCTAATCTCGAAATACGCCAACCCAACATCTACCTTTGGAGACACCTGTAGAGCTCCTTTATAATCACCCAGTAACGTTGTGACGTTTGGTAGCACACAAAGCGTTCCTCCGGTAAACGGGAGTTGCATAATCTCATAGTCATAGGAACATGTATAAGTCATGAAGAAAGCAATAGCAACATACTAAACGATCGGGTGCTAAGCTAATGAAATGGGTCATGTCAATCAGATCATTCAACTAATGATGTGACCTTGTTAATCAAACAAAAACACCTTGTTCATGGTTAGGAAACATAACCATCTTTGATTAACGAGCTAGTCAAGTAGAGGCATACTAGTGACACTAAGTTTGTCTATGTATTCACACATGTATTATGTTTCCGGTTAATACAATTCTAGCATGAATAATAAACATTTATCATGATATAAGGAAATAAATAATAACTTTATTATTGCCTCTAGGGCATATTTCCTTCAGTACCAACAAGCGTTGCGGCGATATCACTGCCGCAACATCCGCCCCAGAACTCTCGAGGTAGGCGACCTCGTGCTCAGGCGGGTTCTCTCCAGGGAGGGGCTGCACAAGCTCTCTCCCATGTGGGAGGGCCCGTTCAAAGTTGTTCATGTTTCCAGGCCCGGCTTCGCGTGCTTGGAGACTCAGGAGGGGGTGCCAGTCCAGAACGCATGGAACATCCAGCATCTTCGGAGGTTCTACCCCTAAAAAGGCCCGGAGCCTGTGAAGAAGGCGAATGCCTGTGAAGCTATCGCGTTTTGGAAAAGGCCTGGAGCCTGTGAAGAAGGCGAATGCCTGTGAAGCTATCGCGTTTTGGAAAAGGCCCGGAGCCTGTAAAGAAGGCGAATGCCTATGAAGCTATCGCGTTTTGGAAAAGGCCCGGAGCCTGTGAAGAAGGCGAATGCCTGTGAAGCTATCGCGTTTTGGAAAAGGCTCGGAGCCTGTGAAGAAGGGGAATGCCTATGAAGCTATCGCGTTTTGGAAAAGGCCCAGAGCCTGTGAAGAAGGCGAATGCCTGTGAAGCTATCGCGTTTTGGAAAAGGCCCAGAGCCTGTGAAGAAGGCGAATGCCTATGAAGCTATCGTGTTTTGGAAAAGGCCCGGGGCCTGTGAAGAATGCGAATGCCTGTGAAGCTATCGCGTTTTGGAAAAGGCCCGGAGCCTGTGAAGAAGGCCAACGCCTGTGAAGCTCGCCGCCCATGACACTCTCACATAATAATGAGTTGGGGCTGTACACGCCCCAGAGTCTCAGGAGCGCCGGCCTCAGGCCCTGGGGCTCCCTCCCATGCCCAGTGGCAGCACTTAGCTCCGCGCTGGTGAGAAGACATCGAAGACTAGATTAGGTACCGGACGCGGCTTTTCATTTGCTTTCCGCAGTTGGCTTGTTCCTTCTCATTCGAAGTTTTATTGAAGATGTTGCCGTCTTTGGCTTGTGGTTCTTCGGCTTTTCGCTCTCCTGCCTTGATTTCTTTTATGCAAGGCCTCGCGAGGGAGGGGGCAGCCGGGCACCCTCGCGAGTGTTCCTGTCCTAGTCGTCAAAGGGTTCTCGACCTGGGTCCATCACAGGAGCACCCCTCCAGTCCGTGCCCCACGGGCACCGCGACACGAACACAGGGCCTGGGTCGGTCGCCCCCCCACGGCTGGGGCCGGGAACTATCCACGCGCGGGCACGTAGCCGGAAGGCATGGTAACGGAAGCAAAACGATGATTAACAGCAATAACCCAAACACGCCCCCGCAGGGCTCCACACTACTGTCTTTTTGCGCAGGAAAAAGGAAAAGAGAGAACAAATAAGGCGTGGCTCGCCTCACATCGGCCTGCAAGGAAGACTCGAGCTGCCTCCGGGGCTCAGGCAGACTCCCTCCCATGCTTCACCGAGGCGCGACGGCGGGCGGACACGCTACCACCTCCCAAGCAGATACGACGGCGTGGAGGCTGACCGCGGCCACCGCTGGAGGAGTCGCCGCTTGAAGAAGAACCGGAGAAGCTTGGGGAACCCCGAACGCCGCCAGTCGCGCGAGCGTTGTCCTCTTCGTCATCGCCGGAGCTGGGTTCCCGGCCGCGGTGGTCGTCCTCGGGGCAGCACCCTGTGCGGCGACCATCTTCCCCAAACACCCTCACGTAGAGGGTGGCATCGCCGTCAAACTTGAAGTGCAGGGTGCACCGACGGCCTAGGCCACGCGCGCTGGCAAACGTCTGCCAACCGCGGGCCAGGGCCAGGCTCCCGGCTACGGAGACCTCCAGTGAAGCCCATGAGGCCCGGCTACAACAGCCGTCGACCTGAAGCCAGAGGCCGCCCGGGGCGCCGGCCGGGAGCTCGCCGAGGAGGAAGCAAGGAAGTGGAAGCCGGGTGCTAGTCGGCTCCGCCGACCACACGACGAACTCCGGCAGCACCTCTGCAACACGAAAGCGCGGCCTAGGGGGACGCGCGACCGGAGCGCACCCCCCGGCCGCAGCAATCCGCCCGTCACCGTGCTGGAAAGCGTCTCCGCGGCCTTGGGGAGCTGCTGTGGCGGCCATAGGATGTTTGCGAGGGCGCCTCGGCCGCGCTTGGGCGGGGGAGAAGCATGCTCAACCTGGCAAGCCTTCCCCTTCTCCGCGGCCGAGAACCTCCTCGACGGGCCCATGAAGAAGAAGGAGAAGCAAGGGGAGATGAACTGGAAGGTCGCGCATTGATCGGTACTTATAGCTGGCGAGGGCCAACCGACGGCCCCCACGATCGCAGGTAATCATGACCCGCTTTGCATGCAGGAACTTGTCCAATCCGTGCAGTTGCCGAGGCGCCATGGGGAAGTGGAGGCGCCCACGTCCAGTCAACCGCCACGTGGCGTCCAAGGCCGCAGGCTGATAGGGCCCGCGGCGCTTCGCTCTTGCCCTTCCGCCTCCCTGCACGGCCAAGTCCGGGCGCGCCTTGGGCCCGGGGGCTACTGTCAGCGTTTTGGGAACGGGGGTCCCCAGACTCGCCTACCTGTGGCCTGCGGCATGGCTCAAAGGGGGCCCAGCATGGCCCATCTTCACCAACACAGACCCAAGACCCTGCGAGGGGCCAAGCCTCGTGGGGCGGACGACGCGGAGCTTCCTCAGGCACGGCCTCATCAGGCTGGCTCGCGAGGAGGCGGAGAGATCAAGGCGGGGTACCTCACGAGGTGCCCGTGACGCAAGCCATGACGACTCAGGGCGCCAGGCGGGTGCCAGCCCGCGCAGCATCCTCCTTTCCTCTTTGGTGCAAAGGGGGCAAGCACAGCCGCGGGGTACCGAGGCATCAGGCAAAGGTTGCCATTTCGGTGCAACAAGACCAAGACCAGAAGGACTGCAAGGCGGAGGTCACCGTGGAGCCCAAGACAGCGTCACCGCCAGAGCTTTGTGCAGGCGAAGACTACTTTTGTCAGGATAGCTGGTACCGGCTGTCCCCTTTCAAATTAGCCCGCCATTGTTGGCTCCCTTCCCGCTCGATATTTGGGAAGAGGACCAGGGCCTCTATAAATAGGACCAGCCACCCACCGAAGAAGGGAGGAGTTTTTCGGAGAAGCAGCCAGAGAGAGAGAGGGAAGGGTGACTGAACTCTTCCCAGCAGTTCATCCCCCCAGCCAAGAACAGACCCTCGCGAGGCAGTTCTTCCTTGTATTGTTCATCATCATCAGCCCAAGAGGCAATCCACCACACCACACACTGGAGTAGGGTATTACACCACAACGGTGGCCCGAACCAGTATAAACCCTGTGTCTCTCGTGTTGTTCTTTCCATAGCTTAGATCTTAGCGAGGCGGAGGGGTGCAGGTAGGTAGGAGGCGAAATCTCCGCGCGCACCCCAGTGTTCGAACCCCAAGGGTCTGCCGGAACCGAAATCCGATAGAGATCGCCACCAAGTACGCTAATGGTGAAGATGAGGATCGACTCAGGAGTGGCAAGCTCAAGTCAGTCGCCCAAGAAACCGGAGGCAATTCCAATCGGAAATAGAAGCGGAAAGCCGAGCCGGCGGCTCCCGGGGAAGCCTTAGCTTTGGCCCAAGGAAAGTCTAAAGGGAAACCTAAAGGGCCTTGGAACCCCAAAAAGGTTAAAGACCAGGAGGGAAATGATGTGTTGGACTTACCATGTCTCGTCCACACAAAGAAAGATGAAGAGGGTAATTTCATTTACCCTAAACATACCACTCGGCAGTGTCGACTCTTGATCCAGCAGTTCCAGGGCAAGCAGCCCAAGGGTAAGGAAAAGGAGTCAGACAAGGTCGAGGACAAAGAAGACGGTGACGACGGATACCCTCAAGTCAATTCCACCCTGATGATTTTTGCTGATGTTGAGAGCAAAAGTCGAATGAAAGTTATTAACCGAGAGGTGAATATGGTCGCTCCGGCGACACCTAGTTACCTGAAATGGTCTCAGACTGCCATAACATTCGACCAGTCCGACCACCCAACGCACATCGCCACCCCTGGGAGGCAAGCTTTGGTGGTCGACCCAGTTGTTGAAGGCACTCGACTGACCAAAGTCCTAATGGATGGTGGCAGTGGTTTGAACATATTATACGCTGAGACATTGAAAGGGATGGGCATTCCGATGTCCAGACTCAGTGCCAGCAACATGAGTTTCCATGGAGTCATTCCTGGGAACAAGGCTGAATCACTCGGCCAGATTGCTCTTGATGTGGTTTTCGGTGATTCCAAGAATTACCGCAAAGAAAAGTTGACATTTGAAGTTGTAGACTTCCAGAGTGCCTATCACGCTATTTTGGGCAGGCCGGCTTATGCATGCTTCAGGGCCCAACCATGTTACGTGTATCTCAAATTGAAGATGTCTGGCCCCAAAGGTGTGATCACCATTACGGGCAATCGGAAGAAAGCGGAAGAATGTTTTCAGAAAGGTTCGAAGATCGCCGACGCACAGATGGCAATGGTGGAGTTACGGGAATACCAGAAGACTACAGACCCGAGTGATTTGTTGCGAGCCAAGAAGCCCGCTACAGAATCAGCTTTTCAGTCGACTGGTGATACGAAGATAGCTCACATCCACCCGACCGATCACAGTGCCGCTCCAACTCATATCTCGACAACACTCGACTCCAAATAGGAAGAAGCGCTCATCCAGTTCCTCCGTGAGAACTGGGACATTTTCGCATGGAAGCCTTCTGACATGCCAGGTGTTCCCAGGGAGCTGGCTGAGCATCGCCTGAGAGTCGACTCAAAAGTAAAACCTGTCAAGGAACATCTCCGACGGTCCGCCGTCCAAAAGAGAAAGGCTATTGGCGAGGAGGTGGCTCGGCTCTTAGCAGCGGAGTTCATCCGAGAAATCTACCACTCCGAGTGGCTCGCCAACGTTGTCATGGTCCCCAAGAAGGACAAGTCACTTCGCATGTGCATTGACTTTAAACATATCAACAGGGCCTGCCCGAAAGATCATTTTCCTCTCCCCCGCATCGACCAGATAGTCGACTCGACTGTGGGATGTGAGCTACTGTCTTTCTTAGACGCCTATTCCGGGTACCATCAAATCCGTCTGTATGGGCCTGACGAGATCAAGACAGCTTTCATCACTCCATTCGGGTGCTTCTGTTATGTTACCATGCCGTTCGGCCTCAAGAATGCTGGAGCCACATTCATGAGGATGATTCAGAAGTGTTTACTCACTCAAATCAGTCGGAACGTGGAAGCATACATGGATGATATTGTGGTCAAGTCACGGAAGGGTTCCGACCTACTGACTGACCTTGCTGAAACCTTTGCCAACCTCAGGAGGTATGATATCAAGCTTAATCCATCAAAGTGTACATTCGGAGTCCCTGGCGGAAAGTTACTCGGTTTTCTTGTTTCCGAACGGGGAATTGACGCCAATCCAGAAAAAGTTGGCACTATACTCCGAATGAAAAGCCCTGTGCGAGTGCACGATGTCCAGAAGCTTACTGGTTGCTTGGCCGCCCTAAGTCGACTCATATCTCATCTCGGTGAAAAGGCATTGCCTCTTTACCGATTGATGAAAAAGTCCGACAAGTTCGAGTGGACTCCTGAAGCTGATGCAGCCTTTGCAAAGCTCAAAGCTCTGCTCTGCTCTCCACCCAGCCGGTGCTTGCTGCCCCAATCAGCAAAGAGCCTTTGCTGCTTTACATCGCAGCCGCAGGACAAGTCGTCAGTACGGTACTTATGGTCGAGCGGGAAGAAGAAGGGAAAACCTTCAAAGTTCAGCGCCCAGTATATTATATTTCTGAAGTCTTGACCCCATCGAAGCAAAGATATCCTCACTATCAGAAGCTTGTATATGGGATTTATATGACCACAAAGAAAGTTGCTCATTACTTCTCTGATCATTCCATTACAGTCGTCAGCGACGCTCCATTGTCAGAGATCCTGCATAATAGGGATGCAACTGGTCGAGTGGCAAAATGGGCGATTGAACTCCTTCCCCTAGATATCAAGTTTGAGGCAAAGAAAGCTATCAAGTCCCAGGCAATCGCAGATTTCGTCGCCAAGTGGATTGAACAACAGCTGCCGACTCAGATTCACTCGGAGCATTGGACTATGTTCTTCGACGGCTCCAAGATGCTGGGTGGTTCCGGTGCCAGAGTGGTGTTGGTCTCCCCAAGAGGAGATAAACTCAGATATGTTCTTCAAATCCACTTTGATTCCTCCAATAACGAGGCAGAATATGAAGCACTTTTATATGGGTTGCGCATGGCCATCTCACTAGGCGTCCGTCGCCTCATGGTCTATGGCGACTCAGATTTGGTGGTTAATCAGGTGATGAAGGAATGGGATGTCAGAAGTCCAGCCATGACTGGTTATTGAAATGCGGTGAGAAAGCTGGAGAAGAAGTTTGAGGGGTTAGAGCTTCATCACATACCCCGACTGAAAAATCAAGCAGCTGATGATTTGGCAAAAATAGGTTCCAAAAGAGAAGCCATTCCCAGCAATGTGTTTTTGGAACACATCCACACACCATCAGTCCAGGAGGATCCCTTCACTGAAGAGGCCCCGTAGCCAAAAAGCGCCATGGATCCGACTGAAGTTGAAGTTCCAGCTGTGGTCGATCTGATCATGGAAGTGTTGGTTATCACTCCCGTCTGGACAGAACCGTACATCACGTACATCCTAAGGAAAGAACTCCCAGAAGACGAAGAAGAGGCTCGACAGATCGTCCGTCGATCCAAGGCCTTTACAGTCATAAAGGGACAGTTATATAGAGAAAGCGCGACTGGGGTCGGCCAGAAGTGTATTACACCAGAAGAAGGTCAGATGATCCTTAACGATATCCACTCGGGGACCTGTGGTCATCATGCGTCCTCTCGGACCATTGTGGCTAAAGCATACCGAAAGGGGTTCTACTGGCCAAGGGCCAATGAGATGGCAAAAGAGATAGTCGACAAATGTGAAGGGTGTTAGTATTACTCCAATATGCCGCACAAGCCCGCGTCAGCCCTGAAAACCATTCCACTCGTTTGGCCCTTCGCTGTTTGGGGGCTGGACATGGTTGGGCCACTGAGAACAGGCAGGAGCGGCTTCACTCATGTGCTGGTAGCAGTCGACAAGTTCACCAAATGGATTGAAGCCAAGCCTATCAAGAATCTCGATGCTTGCACCGCTATCAGTTTCATCGGAGAGTTGATATTCAGATATGGAGTTCCGCACAGTATCATCACGGACAATGGGTCAAATTTCGATTCCGACGAGTTCAGGGCCTTATGCGCCTCTCAGGGCACTCGGGTCGACTATGCTTCGGTCGCTCACCCCCAGTCGAATGGGCAAGCAGAAAGGGCAAATGGCCTAATTCTCAAAGGACTGAAACCCCGATTGATGCACGATCTCAAGCACGCAGCAGGTGCATGGGTCGACGAGCTTCCATCAGTCCTTTGGGGATTGAGGACAACCCCAAACCGATCGACCGGAAGAACCCCATTCTTTCTGGTCTACGGAGCCGAGGCAGTCTTACCGAGTGACCTGCTTCACAACGCTCCCCGAGTCGAGCTCTACTCTGAAGATGAAGCAGAACAAGCCTAGCGAGATGCAGTCGACCTCCTAGAAGAAGAGAGAGAAATGGCCTTGATTCGATCGACCATCTATCAACAAGACTTGCGTCGATTCCATGCCAGAAACGTGAAGAGCCGAGCCTTCCAAGAAGGAGACTTAGTCCTCCGAGTGGATCAACAGAAACCACACAAGCTCGCTCCTACTTGGGAAGGCCCCTTCATAGTCACCAGAGTCCTCCACAATGGAGCATACCACCTCTACAATGTCGATCGCCAGATTGATGAGCCACGAGCCTGGAATGCGGAGCTACTCCGCCCCTTTTATACTTGAATTCTCACTCGGATGAGATGTAATAAGAAAAACTCTTGTAGTTTATTTATCAAAGACAAGAGCGTTATAATTTTCCCAATGATTATTATTGTTTTTGTTTGCGTAAGAAATCCCCCAGTGGGTGGCTTAGCTGTGAATCCGCTTCGCCTAAGTTTGTAAAAACAATTTCCTACCGAGTGGCGAGCTAGCCTCCCACTCGGGGGCTTAGCTGCGAATCCATTTCGCCTAAGTTTGAAAAATCCTATCGAGTGGAGAGCAATCCTCCCACTAAGAGGCTTAGCTGCAGTCCAGTACTCGCCTAAGTTCTCCCACTTAGAGACTTAGCTGCAGTCAGGCACTCGCCTAAGTTTGAAAAATCCTACCGAGTGGAGAGCAGTCCTCCCACTCGGGGGCTTAGCTGCAGTCCAGTACTCGCCTAAGTTCTCCCACTTAGAGACTTAGCTGCAGTCAGGCACTCGCCTAAGTTTGAAAAATCCTACCGAGTGGAGAGCAATCCTCCCACTCGGGGGCTTAGCTGCAGTCCAGTACTCGCCTAAGTTCTCCCACTTAAAGACTTAGCTGCAGTCAGGCACTCGCCTAAGTTTGAAAAATCCTACCGAGTGGAGAGCAATCCTCCCACTCGGGGGCTTAGCTGCAGTCCAGTACTCGCCTAAGTTCTCCTACTCAGAGACTTAGCTGCAGTCAGGCACTCGCCTAAGTTTGAAAAATCCTACCGAGTGGAGAGCTATCCTCCCACTCGGGGGCTTAGCTGCAGTCCAGTACTCGCCTAAGTTCTCCCACTTAGAGACTTAGCTGCAGTCAGGCACTCGCCTAAGTTTGAAAAATCCTACCGAGTGGAGAGCAATCCTCCCACTCGGGGGCTTAGCTGCAGTCCAGTACTCGCCTAAGTTCTCTCACTAGAAGACTTAGCTGCAGTCCGGCACTCGACTAAGTTTGAAAAAATCCTACCGAGTGGAGAGCAATCCTCCCACTCGGGGGCTTAGCTGCAGTCCAGTACTCGCCTAAGTACGAAACACATCTCAATCCTCAAGGACGACGAGGGGCAAGTCGACCGCCACCTTCTCCTGGAGAGCTTCGCCACAAATACAATGTGCGCTCCGTCCCACTCTGCAGTAACGAGGGGTAGGTCGATTGCCACCTTCTCCTGGAGAGCTTCGCCACAAATACAATGTGCGCTCCGTCCCACTCTGCAGTAACAGGGTGTGGGTCGACCGCCACCTTCTCCTAGAGAGCTTCGCCACAAATACAATGTGCGCTCCGCCCCACTCTACAGTAACAGGGTGTGGGTCGACCACCGCCTTCCCCTGGGGAGCTTCGCCACAAATACAAGACATGGGTCGACTACTTCCCTCTCCTTCGGGGCTGCGCTGCGAATACAGAAAGTTGTCTCGAATGAAGAATGGGTTCACTCGGCAGGAGATTCATAAAGATATTCAATGGTAAACCAAGTTCAAATAAATTCTAAAAGTTCCGGATCACAGATCGAAGTACTCGGGCATGCAGTCCGAAAAAGTTTAACGGTTACAAAAACCACTCGGCATTCCGAGGCAAATTTAAGGTGGGACATAAGAGTTTGTTCACTCCGCGGGAGGAGGGCTGGCAGGCTCGACGAACTCATCCAGGTCGACGCCATCGGCAATCCGAGTGGCGGCAGCTATGAAAGTCTCCATGAAAGTTCAGAAGTCATGCTTCTGGGTGTTGGCGACCTTGATTGCGGCCAGCTTGTCTTGTCGCACCTCCTTGCAGTGGACACGAACCAAGGACAGAGCCACATCAGCGCCACACCGAGCAGAAGACTTCTTCCACTCCTGCACTCGGTCAGGGATTCCGTTAAGTCGAGTCATCAGAGACTCAAGATCGTGTTGGAGCGTAGCCTCTGGCCAAAGTGCCGGGTCGATCCGTGACATGGTGACCTTCAGTCGAGCCAGGTAATCCATGGCACCGTCGATGCGAGATTCCAGTCGGAGCAGATTCATGGCAGTTTCATCTTTCATGGGAGAGTTGATTGGATCCAAACCTGGTTCGATCCGCCCAGTCTCCTCTTCAAAGTTCTGGCAAAACTCTGCATTCACGATCCAAGGATAAGTCAATTTTCATACACTGAGTCAACACAAAAAAAAAATCAGTCGGAACAGAATGTGCACCTTCAAGCTTGATGTACAACTTCTTGGCAAGACTCCTCAGATAGCTCTCCAGGTCATCCCTCCTACGAGCAATGCCTTCCATTTTCTCGCCTTGAACGAGATTCGCCTTCTTCCAGCGCGTGCACTCCTTGTTGGAGTCATTCAGAGCGGTCTTCAGCCTGGTATTCTCTTCTTCCAACTGGCCGACTGAAGCCAGCTTCTGTTCGGCCAGAGCGGTCCTGTCGTCAGCCTCCTTCTGGGCAGCAGCCAAATCCTGATCATTTTTCGCCAAAGCTTCTCTCAGTTTTTCTGCAAAGAAATGATGATTGATTCAGAAATAGCAGAAGGGTGCTCGAGCCTAAAACTAACCAGTCGACAAACTTGTCTTACCAGCGGCGCCGTCTCTGACCTTCTGCAGCTCTGTCCTGGCCAGCTCCAAGTCAAGTTTCAGTTGAATCTGCTGCCCCTCCAAATCAGCGAAGCGAGCTCCAAGATCACAAGATTTCTGAAATCAAAGGGGAGAAATTATTCCACAGCAAAAAACTTCAAAGACATTAAGTACTAAGACTACAGTCGACTGCCCGCAGTCCACCATAGTCTCGGGGACTACACCCAGTGGGTGCACTTTGCGTGCCCCACCGGTTCTGATTCCACTCGACCGGTCCGCGGGAGTCGAGTTCAAAAAAAGAGAGACAAAGTAGAACTCAGACCACAGTCGACTGCCAGCGGTTGACCGCGGTCTCGGGGACTACACCCAGTGGGTGCACTTTGCGTGCCCCCACCGGTTCTGATTCCACTCGACCGGATCGAGCGGAAGAAACAAACTACCAGTTTGGTTTTTACTCGACAAAATACAAAGACTACAGTCCACTGCCAGCAGTCCACCATAGCCTCGGGGACTACACCCAGTAGGTGCACTCAGCGTGCCCCCACTAGTCCAAAACTTCAGTCGACGCACCCAGTGGGTGTACAGATGCAAAGATTTTCGGAAAGAATCTTCAGATAGCCGAGTAACCTGAACGTTGCTTTGGAGAGCCGAGCTGGCATCATAGGCGGCTTGGCTGGCGTCCCGCACTGTCTTCATCTTCTCCATCATAATGCCCGCCTGGCGTATGGCTTCCCTAGCAGCATTCACCTCGTCCTCTGGGACATGATGGGTCGCAAAAACTGAAGGCGGGTCGACAGGGGCCTGAGCAGCCGACGAAGAAGGCAAGGCACTCGACAGGGGCTCGGCGAAGGTAACAGAACCCCGATTGACGTCACCAGTGTCCTGAACGACTGGTTCCGCCCTCGGCATCGACTGTGGCACCTCGCTTGCAGGAGCTCGCCTATTCTTCCTCGTCAAAGGCCTCTCGGGCTCTTCATCATCATCAGGGAGGTCAATAATGTTGGGAGCTGTGCAAAGTTCAATTGCCAAAATCACGTCACCCAATGGTGCACATTGCAGTTGAATCGACTGAACAAAGACAGTATGGCAGAAGTCATACCCGGATTAGAAGTGACCGCATCCTCCATCACCTCATCATCATCCCTGTAAGCTGAGGTCCCGGAAGTGGCAGCGCTGACAATTCCAAAGTTCGTCCAGTTAAAACAAGAAAAACAAACAGCGCGGAGCGTCGAGTGAATACAAGGAGAGACACTCACGCGGAGGCGACAGGGATATCGATCTTGATCTTCGGCAGCGCCTTCTGAGTCTTCGGCTCTGCAACTTTGAGGTGCTTTGGCGCCTCCTCAGTCGTGGTTGGTGAAGAGATCTGAGGACGCTTCGAAGACTGACCAGCCTGAGCAGTTGCCTTGTCGCGGGCACTCGGCCGATCTTGGTCAAGCTTGGATCGTCTCTCTATGCAAGGAGGTGACTCGACTTCTTCCCCATCACTTGAGTCGTCGCTTCCTCCATCCCCTTCACCATCGGAAGTCCACTCGACACTTTCGCCACCACTCGCCTCGCCTTCCAGAGCTTGCTCTTGCGCCCCGTTGGGCATCGAATACATTTCAATAATGGCCTGAAAGAAAGCAGGGAGGACAAAGTCAGTCGACGCAATACAGATAGCTGCGCGAGTGAATTCAGATTACGAGCAAAAACTCAGAATCAGACCTGCTCTGGTGCATGCGACTGGTCGAATGGGGGAACTCTCCTGGCTCCTCTTGGATTGTCCTTATTCCCGGTAATGCTCGACAGCCACTTCTCCAGTGTGTCGTCGTCGACCTCCTCCGGGTGGATCCGAGTGGAGTCTTCAAGACCCGAATACATCCACATTGGATGGTCTCGGGATTGGAGAGGCTGGATGCGCCGCTGAAGGAAGACCTCCAAGAGATCCATACCAGTGACTCCGTCACGAATAAGTTGGACCACTCGGTTGACCAACACCTTCACGTGCGCCTTCTCCTCTGGGAGCACCTTCAAAGGGGAGGGTTTTTCCACTCGATCCATGGTAAAGGGAGGAAGGCCAGTCGATTGCCCTGGCGTCGACTGGTCTTTACAGTAGAACCAAGTCGACTGCCATCCGCGAACTGAGTCGGGAAGAATCATGGCTGGAAAGGAGCTTTTCCCCCTCGTCTGGATACCAAGACCCCCACACATCTGGATCACTTGGGTCCTCTCGTCACTCGGATTAGCTTTTTTCACCGTCTGGGAGCGACAAGTGAAAATATGCTTGAAAAGACCCCAGTGGGGCCGACAACCCAGGAAGTTCTCACACAAGGAAATGAACACGGCAAGATAAACGATTGACTTGGGGGTAAAATGGTGGAGTTGAGCCCCAAAGAAGTTCAGAAACCCTCGGAAGAAAGGATGAGGAGGCAAGGAAAACCCACGGTCGACGTGGGTGGAAAGAAGAACGCGCTCACCCTCCCGGGGTTGCGGCTCGGATTCCTTCCCCGGAAGCCGTGCCGAGTCGTAGGGGATCAGCCCTCCCTCGGCCAGGTCGTCGAGGTCTTCTTGGGAGATCCTCGAGTGGATCCAGTCGCCCTGGATCCAACCCTTCGGTAGGCCAGTCCGCGAGGAAGATCCGCCCCGGCTCGTCGCCTTCCCCTTCGACCTCGCCGTCGCCTTCTTTGCCCGCTCCAGAGCCGCGGTCTTCTCCTTCACCATTTTCGTTGGCGAGACGCGTGTGGTGCGGTGGCGCTGGGGCGAGAGCGAGCACAGCGGAGAGGCATGAGGAGGAGAAGAGGTAATGGGGTGCACTGTTCGGGAGACTCCGGTCCAACGCCTTATATGAGGCCGCTTCCGAGTGGCTGACAGGTAGGCCCAGATGGCTCTGTCAAATCCCGTAACGACCACGCGAGCGATACGTGGCGAAAAAGGTGGTGCGGGGATCGAGGCAGCTCCGCTCTATCCCATCCGATTACTGCGGCCTCCCCCGTCCCGCGCGCTTCCCAAAATTCGGATCCCACGAAATCCGTGGGCAGCAAACAACTTATCAGACCAAAGATCTCCTCCGCACCGTCACTCGGAGCCTTACAAGTGAAGAAACTCACTCGACGAAGAATTAAGAATGGATCAAGGCGACTGAAAAGGAAGTTGCTGTCATCACTCAGGTCCGTTGATCCGAAACAAGATATGCTCACGGCATGGAAAACGAGTCAGAGAAGTCCTCAACTCCTTCCCCACTCAAACCTCGATCCATTCGGGGGCTAATGATGAAGCTATGTACCTAGGGTAGGGTCACGGACCTGTCCTAACTACCCTACCCAAGGACATCTCTAGAAGAAATCACCTTTCAATCGACTTGGAGGTGTTCCACTCGACAGACTCGAAGACACTCGACCAAGAAGCAATCACTCGACCAAGATCCAACCACTCGACGGCCAGGAGACCTAAAGTCACTCCGCACGCTAACAGTCGGTCATTAAGTAGCTTTTATGGTCATCATAGCACTTTATTACTAGCGTTATCAGTAACGCCCTGCCTTAATGTACATTGAACCCTTCGTAACATGGGTTGGCCGGGGTCCTGGCGCACTCTATATAAGCCACCCCCTCCTTCGAGACAAGGGTTCGCACCTCTGTAACTCATACTCACATAATCCAGTCGACCGCCTCCGGGCTCCGAGATGTAGGGCTATTACTTCCTCCGAGAAGGGCCTGAACTCGTAAACCTTGCGTTCTTACAACTTCTCCATAGCTAAGATCTTGCCTCTCCATACTTACCCCCCTACATCACTGTCAGACTTAGAACCACGACAGGGCCCGAGCGAAAGGTGGGGGCAGCTACCCACTTGGCACTTCGGGGAGCTGTGGCGTAAAACCACTCCTGTTGCCACAATCCGGACACCTCTGGAAAGGAACCCTTTGGCCATGGAGCATCAACAATTTTGCTTATTAAAGCACCTCTGCATGCTGCGCACTGTCCCTCGACCATCTTCGGCTTCACATCGAAGGTCTTGAGCCACAAGCCAAAGTGAGGGGTAATGCGGAGGAAGGCCTCACACACGACAATAAATGACGAGACGTGAAGAAGGGAATCCGGGGCCAGATCATGAAAATCCAGCGCGTAATTGAACATGAGACCCCTAACAAAGCGATCCAAAGCGAGGCCTAGTCCTCGGAGGAAGTGGGAGACGAACACAACGCTCTCATTGGGTTCGGGAGTAGGGACGACCTGCCCTCGGGCGGGCAGTCTATGCGAAATTTCGGCGGTCAGATATCTGGCCTCCCTCAACTTCTTGATGTCCTCCTCCGTGACGGAGGAGGGCATCCACCGGCCTTTAAGGATGGATCCGGACATGATTGAAGGTCCGAAGCACCTGACATGGGCTTTGGGTGTTAGAACTCGAGGCAGGGGAAGGATTCGATTGAGCACGGGAGGGAAAAAAGTAAAAGTCTTGTCCCTTTATAAAGAGGGTGAATATCAATCGTCCTCCTCGTGGTCGTTTGGGACTTGCCTAAAATCTAGGAGTCCTAGGCACGGTTGGGTTACCCACGTCCGTATTAATGAGAATCCCGTAATAAGGGGAGCATGATCTCTGCTTTGATAAGACGTGTCAAGAAACCGCCACGCGTTATGTGTGGGGCTGGTTAAAGAAAAACGGTTCAAATAATTACCGGGCTATGGCGTGAGGTCATGCTGCCAAAACGTGTCAGCAGATTAGATTTGTGGAAATATTATTCTCTCTACGGTGGTATGTGGAACTTATTTTGCAGGGTCGGACACTATCCTTGTATTCAAACTCTTCCATGGTGTATTCGGAGGAGGAACCCGCCTTGCAATGCCGAAGACAACACTGCGCGATGGACTCATCGTCATTGAAGCCTGGTTCAGGGGCTACTGAGGGAGTCCTGTATTAGTGGGTCTCCGGACAGCCGGACTATATCCTTTGGCCGGACTGTTGGACTATGAAGATACAAGATTGAAGACTTCGCCTCGTGTCCGGATGGAACTCTACTTGGCGTGGAAGGCAAGCTAGGCAATACGGATATGCATATCTCCTCCTTTGTAACCAACCTTGTGTAACCCTAGCCTCCTCCGGTATCTATATAAACCGGAGGGTTTTAGTCCGTAGGACAACATACAATCATACCATAGGCTAGCTTCTAGGGTTTAGCCTCTCCGATCTCGTGGTAGATCAACTCTTGTACTACTCATATTATCAAGAATAAATCAAGCAGGACATAGGGTTTTACCTCCATCAAGAGGGCCCGAACCTGGGTAAAACATCGTGTCCCCTGCCTCCTGTTACCATCCGCCTTAGACGCACAGTTCGGGACCCCCTACCCAAGATCCGCCGGTTTTGACACCGACAATGTACATCCCACACGGCGAATCCCAGAAATCATTTCTGTAGGTATGTACATCCCACACGGTGAATCCCAGAAATCATTTTCGTAGGTATGTACATCCCACACGGTGAATCCCAGAAATCATTTTCGTAGGTATGTACATCCCACACGGTGAAACCCAGAAATCATTTCGGTAGGTATGTACATCCCACATGGTGAATCCCAGAAATCATTTCCGTAGGTATGTACACCCCACACGGTGAATCCCAGAAATCATTTCCGTAGGTATGTACATCCCACACGGTGAATCCCAGAAAATAATTTCCGTAGGTACGTACATCCCACACAGTTCTTTGTGTGGAAACGTTTGTGCAAGGTGGCCTAACGGAAACAGTTCACTGCTGGAAGCCATGTGTGATTGTTAGTTGATCGAACACGCCTGCTTTCTAGAAACTGTGCGGGTTGTTTGAGTTCATCGCCCACGGTGTCGTCTGAGTAACCGTTTGCAATAGAAAACCCCAATAAGCATGGTAATTATCCTACTATTGATAATCCATATACTAATCAAACTGATATTTCTTATAAAACACGCCAGATATTTCATATCCATATAAAAGCAACCAGGATTTCATAATCGAATTACATCAGATAGCTTCGGCACTCAGTTACGCCATTACACAACAGCACCAAGTTTCACATGCAGCATCAAAAACCTTTGGAAAGTAGCATCATACATGGTAAATAAATAGATGAATCTCATCTGGGAAACTACAGAAGTGGAAGGCAAATATTGAGCCTTCAGTGATGTTGAATGTCCTTGCAACTTTAGGCCAGTGGCTATGGATAATTGCCCGCCCAACCTTCGTCCTCTTCAGCAAGACTTCAATATTGTACCATGGGTGTTGAATGAATACCTTCCTCGCCTCTTGACCATGCAGGTGGTTTGAGAGGTAATCATCGTTGAACTGCTTTGAAAAGTACTGAAAACAAAGCTATGCATAAATCGCTATTGTAAATTTTGAAATGGCACAAGGGGTAAAAACAAGGTAAAAGAGTTGGTACCATCCTATAGTTGACTGATGTCTTCTTCATTGTGTAAACAAGATCTTGCTGTTATTTGTCGCAAGTTTCTTCATCCTAACAATCTTTCTGAGTTTCTTGACTTGACTGATATTCATGGAAATCTCATTTCCCCATATGCAAAATGGGTCGAACAGTGGGTCTAAGCCTCTGACATCAGGACCTACATGTGCAAGACCAAATTGTAAGAAACCTAAATATTAGAATGATTCCTGCAACTGCACAATAATGTGCTATTAGCCAAAGGACCCTGCTTGAACAAACCTCGATGGTAAACCGCAGTGTCTCCCATTGTTTCCCTGCAACACACATAAGGAAGATCTTGATCAGGTTAACTGAGAGTTGCCATACTATCAGTAGAATATGTATTGAGTACAGCCAAATTCGATTGGTGTCACATGCATAACAACTACAAAATTGTACCCACAGCAAATGAAAATCAAATTGCAGAATTGAACCAAACAGTTAAATGGACAACAGACCAAATGAACCAAAATAGTTAACTGAGCACGACGTTGCAGAATAGAAACATGTACTAGAAGATAAGACAGTTAACAAAACAAAGAATGCTTGAGAACAGTACTACGAAATGTAGTAATTGTTGGACCAAAGTGTTAACTGAACATTACATTTCAGAGGACCAAACTGTTAACTGAACATCAGATTGCATATTAACTACAAATGAAAAATCACTAGAAGGCACTAGCAGTGGCCTCAAGAAAACATCACGAACTGTATTTTAAAGTAGACAACCGCGCAGCGGTGTTGACGGTGGCCTCAAAGACGAGGTGCTCCTCCAAGATCTGGCGGTCGACACGCATGTCAGCCATAGCGACCTCGTTCGCGCGTGCGGCCGCATGCTACTCAACTCCATGTTATACTGCGTGTAAAATGGCTGTGGGCGACGCTTAATTGGAGGAGGGGGCAGTGATTTTGGTGGAAGGTGTCGCTCCATGCTACCTCTTGAGCATGTGTTGGTTTTCCCTTGAAGAGGAAAGGGTGATGCAGCAAAGCAGCGTAAGTATTTCCCTCAATTTTTGAGAACCAAGGTATCAATCCAGTAGGAGACCACGCGCGAGTCACCTCGTACCTACACAAACAAATAAGAACCTCGCAACCAACGCGATAAAGGGGTTGCCAATCCCTTCACGGCACTTGCAAGAGTGAGATCTGATAGAGATAATAATGATAAGATAAATATTTTTGGTATTTTTATGATATAGATTGAAAGTAAAGATTGCAAAATAAAATAGATTGGAAACTTATATGATGGAGAATAGACCCAGGGGCCATAGGTTTCACTAGTGGCTTCTCTCAAGATAGCATAAGTATTACGGTGGGTGAACAAATTACTGTCGAGCAATTGATAGAATTGAGCATAGTTATGAGAATATCTAGGTATGATCATGTATATAGGCATCACGTCCGTAACAAGTAGACCGACTCCTTCCTGTATCTACTACTATTACTCCACACATCGACTGCTATCCAGCATGCATCTAGAGTATTAAGTGCATAAGAATAGAGTAATGCTTTAAGCAAGATGACATGATGTAGAGGGATAAACTCATGCAATATGATATAAACCCCATCTTTTTATCCTCGATGGAAACAATACAGTACGTGTCGTTTCCCTTTCTGTCACTGGGATCGAGCACCGCAAGATTGAACCCAAAGCTAAGCACTTCTCCCATTGCAAGAAAGATCAATCTAGTAGGCCAAACCAAACTGATAATTCGAGGAAACTTGCAAAGATAACCAATCATACATAAAAGAATTCAGAGAAGATTCAAATATTGTTCATAGATAATCTTTATCATAAACCCACAATTCATGGGATCTCGACAAACACACCGCAAAAAGAGTTACATCGAATAGATCTCCAAGAAGATCGAGGAGAACTTTGTATTGAGATCCAAAGAGAGAGAAGAAGCCATCTAGCTAATAACTATGGACCCGAAGGTCTGAGGTAAACTACTCACACATCATCGAAGGGGCCATGGAGTTGATGTAGAGGCCCTCCGTGATCAATGCCCCCTCCGTCGGAGCTCCGGAAAAGTCACCAAGATGGGATCTCTTGGGTACAGAAGGTTGCGGCAGTGGAAATAGGGTTTCGTGGTGCTCATCGATGGTTTGGGGGTACGTAGGTATATATAGGAGGAAGAAGTAGGTCGGTGGAGCCATGAGGGGCCCACGAGGGGGGAGGGCATGCCCGGGGCGATAGGTGCGCCCCCTGCCTCGTGGCCACCTCGTTGGTTGCTTTACGTCCACTCCAAGTCCTCTGGATCACGTTTGTTCCAAAAATCACGCTCCCGAAGGTTTCATTCCTTTTGGACTCCGTTTGATATTCCTTTTCTGCGAAACACTGAAATAGGCAAAAAAGCAGCAATTTGGGCTGGGCCACCGGTTAATAGGTTAGTCCCAAAAATAATATAAAAGTGTAAAATAAAGCCCATTAACATCCAAAACATATAATATAATAGCATGGAACAATCAAAAATTATAGATACGTTGGAGACGTATCAAGCATCCCCAAGCTTAATTCCTTCTCGTCCTCGAGTAGGTAAATGATAAAAACAGAATTTTTGATGTGGAATGCTTTCTAGAATATTCTTCAATGTATTTTTCTCTATTGCGGCATGAATGTTCAGATCCAAAAGATTCAAGATAAAAGTTTATTGTTGACATAAAAATAGTAATACTCCAAGTATGCTAATCAAGCAATTATGTCTTATCAAAATACCATAGCCAAAGAAAACTTATCCCTACAAAGTCATATAGTTTGTCCATGCTTCATTTTCGTCACACAAAATGCTCTCATCATGCACAACCCCGATGACAAGCCTAGCAATTGTTTCATACTTAGCCTTTTCAAACTTTGTCAACTTCTATGCAATATATGAGCGCGAGCCATGGACATAGCACTATGGGTGGAATAGAATATGATGATTGAGGTTGTGTGAGAAGACAAAAAGGAGAAAGTCTCACATTGACGCGGCTAATCAATGGGCTATGAAGATGCCCATCGATTGATGTCAATGCAAGGAGTAGGGATTGCCATGCAACAGATGCACTAGAGCTATAAATATATGAAAGCTCATCAAAGAAACTAAGTGGGTGTGCATCCAACTCGCTTGCTCACGAAGACCTAGGGCATTTGAGGACGCCCATCATTGGAATATACAAGCCAAGTTCTATAATGAAAAATTCCCACTAGTATATGAAAGTGACAAAATAAGAGACTCTCTATCATGAAGATCATGGTGCTACTTTGAAGCACAAGTGTGGAAAAAGGATAGTAACATTGTCCCTTCTCTCTTTTTCTCTCATTTTTTTATTTGGGCCTTCTTTTTTTCTTTTGGCCTCTTTTTTTCTTTTTTTCGTTCGGAGTCTCATCCTGACTCGTGGGGGAATCATAGTCTCCATCATCCTTTCCTCACTGGGACAATGCTCTAATAATGATGATCATCACACTTCTTTTTACTTACAACTCAAAAATTACAACTCAATACTTGGAACAAAATATGACTCTATGTGAATGCCTCCGGCGGTGTACCGGGATTGCGATGAATCAAGAGTGACATGTATGAAAAATTATGAATGGTGGCTTTGCCACAAATACGATGTCAACTACATGATCATGCAAAGCAATATGACAATGATGATGCGTGTCATAATAAATGGAACGATGGAAAGTTGCATGGCAATATATCTCGGAATGGCTATGGAAATGCCATAATAGGTAGGTATGGTGGCTATTTTGAGGAAGATATAAGGAGGCTTATGTGTGATAGAGCATATCATATCATGGGGTTTGGATGCACCGGCGAAGTTTGCACCAACTCTCAAGGTGGGAAAGGGCAATGCACGGTACCGAAGAGGTTAGCAATGATGGAAGGGTGAGATTGCGTATAATCCATGGACTCAACATTAGTCATAAAGAACTCACATACTTATTGCAAAAATCTACAAGTCATCAAAACCAAGCATTACGCGCATGCTCCTAGGGGGATAGATTGGTAGGAAAAGACCATCGCTCGTCCCCGACCGCCACTCATAAGGAAATCAATCAAAGAACGCCCCATGCTTCAAATTTGTCACATAACATTTACCATACGTGCATGATACGGGACTTGCCAACTTCAACACAAGTATTCATCAATTTCACAATTACTCAACTAGCACACCTCTAATATTACCACCTTTATATCTCAAAACCATCTATCAAGCATGCAACTTCTCTTAGCATTTAAAAATTATAACCAAAGTGAATTACCATGCTGTTCTAAAGGACTCTTAAAATGATATAAGTGAAGCATGAGAGATCAATTATTTCTATAAAATAGAACCACCGCCGTGCTCTAAAAGATATAAGCAAAGCACTAGAGCAAAAATTATCCAACTCAAAAGATATAAGTGAAGCACATGGAGTATTCTAATAAATTCCAATTCATGTGTGTCTCTCCCAAAAGGTGTGTACAACAAGGATAATTGTGGTAAACTAAAAAGCAAAGACTCAAATCATACAAGACGCTCCAAGCAAAACACATATCATGTGACGAATAAAAATATAGCTCCAAGTAAAGTTACCGATGGACGAAGACGAAAGAGGGGATGCCTTCCGGGGCATCCCCAAGCTTAGGTTTTTGGTTGTCCTTGGATTTTACCTTGGGGTGCCTCGGGCATCCCCAAGCTTAGGCTCTTGCCACTCCTTGTTCCATAATCCATCAAATCTTTACCCAAAACTTGAAAACTTCACAACACAAAACTGAAAAGAAAATCTTCGTGAGCTCCCTTAGTAAAAGAAAACAAATCACCACTTAAAGGTACTGTAATGAACTCATTCTTTATTTATATTGGTATTAAACCTACTGCATTCCAACTTTTCTATGGTCCATAAACTCTATTACTAACCATAGATTCATCAAAATAAGCAAACAACACACGAAAAACAGAATCTGTCAAAAACAGAACAGTCTGTAGTAATATGTAGGTTTCGAATACTTCTGAAACCCCAAAAATTCTAAAATAAATTTCTGAACATGAGGAATTTATCTATTAATCATCTGCAAAAAGAATTAACTAAATATCACTCTCCAGTAAAAAATGACAGCAAATCTCATGAGCGCTAAAGTTTCTGTTTTTTACATCAAGATCAAAAAGACTTTCCCCAAGTCTTCCCAACGATTCTACTTGGCACAAACACTACTTAAATACAAAAAATACAACCAAAACAGAGGCTGGATAAATTATTTATTACTAAACAGGAATAAAAATAAAATTGGGTTGCCTCCCAACAGGCGTTATCGTTTAACGCCCCTAGCTAGGCATAAAAATAAGGATAGATCTAGGTATTGCCATGATAATGATAAAGTAAATCACGAAAGTTCATCTCATACTCCCTCAAGAAGGCTCGTGGCTCCGAGAGGGAACGTGTCACCTCCGTGTGTGAAACGACATACGTACACTGGCTTCTTTCGCCTTAATTTTTTTACACAGCCAGATTAGACCAAATAGAAGTACCGTGCTAAATTTTGGAATTATTACGGGTTCGTTTGGCCTTTTATATACATTAATTGAGTTTCTGGGCATTTAATGTGCATAATTCAAATTTGAACTACAAGCACAGGCTCCAGTGCATCAAAGTTGTTTGAAAAATCACATGCGTGTCCTTGCATGAATTTCTAAGTCCCATGCAAGAGATGGGACTGAAATTCAAACATGTGGGCATCGTGGCTCGGCTGAAAAGATTGAGAAACTTGGTTTTCTAATTCCTGTAGTTCCAAAACACGCCTGAAAATCATGAAACTTGGCATGGTCTCATGACATGGCACCAACATGCTGTGGTAATTTTTTTGGCTGAATTGGGACAAGCTTTGGTGTAAACTTCTTGCAAACTGGAGCTTCCTTCAAGAAGGCTCGTGGTTCCGAGAGGGAACGTGTCACCTCCGTGTGCGAAACGACATACATACACTGCCTTCTCCCGACTTAATTTTTTTACACAGCCAGATTAGACCAAATAGAAGTACCGTGCTAAATTTTGGAATTATTCCGGATTCATTTGGCCTTTTTATAAATTAATTGAGTTTCTGGGCATTTAATGTGCATAATTCAAATTTGAACTACAAGCACATGCTCTAGTGCACCAAAGTTGTTTGGAAAATCACATGTGTGCCCTTGGGTGAATTTCTAGGTCCCATGCAAGAGATGGGAGTGAAATTCAAACATCTGGGCGTCGTGGCTCTGCCGGAAAGATTGAGAAACTTGGTTCTTTAATTTCTGTAATTCCAAAACACGCCTGAAAATCATGAAACTTGGCATGGTCTCATGACATGGCACCAACATGTTGTGGTAATTTTTCTGTCCGATTTGCGAAGGCGCACACATTAACAATCAACAAAGTTATTTTGGAACAAGTGTTGTCACGTTACAAATCAGAAACACAAGTATTATTGAAACCGTGGGCGTTCGACTTACCAATTACGTGTGGCCACGCGTCCCTTTTTTATTGGCTAGGAGGTGCCGTGCGGGGTAGCTATTTGAGTATGGGAGGCGTGCGATCAGACCCCTGCGTGTGCTCATCGGGAGGAGAGCCCTTTGACCGCTACCCGCCACACACCTCCCTCCCAACGTCTTAATGGCGCTCGAGCACCTGTTCTACGGTGTGGTGGCATATGTCTCACTGGACTGAGATTTAAAAGAGAAAAATGAAAATCTGAAAAGAAAGTTTTGCACGGATCTTGATGTAAGATCCGACGGACCTATATAGCATCGACTGCGACTTATAGCAAGTATAATGAATATAAGGACGATGACATTGGATAATAATTGTCTTACATATTTATAAACATAATTAAAAAAGCCACATGCGACAACGCCCGATATACACAAGGGAAAAAGAAGAAGGAAGACAACGATCTGGCTCACTGATCTCTACTTTCTTGATGCGTTGCTGCAGGCCGCGGGAACTAGTCTCCGCGGCGGGCGACGACGAGCTCTTTCTTGTCCTCAAGCTGCTGGTTGAGAGCATCCACGGATTCCTCCACCAGCCTTCTGCACTCGATGCACAGCATGGCATTCTCGTCCATAAATTTCTCGACGATGACGCGGTCCTCTTCAACAAGGCAGTGGTCTGCTCCTGCTGCTCCGCACTTCCGACGATCTTCGCCCTCAGCAGGTCGCGCTCGGCCCGGAGCTTCGCATTGCTCTCATTTAGTTGCCGGATGACGTCAGTAGACTGTTCAAACGAGGCTTTCAGGTCATCCTGCAACCTCGCCCACCTGGAGATCTGATCCATCTACCTAAGGACGAGGGAACGCATGCGCCTATAAGAGTCGTCGCCTGCCTGCGAGACATTTTCCCAAGCCGCCGTGGCACGGGAGGACATCTCTGCTGCATTCATGGCACGGCAGGACATCTCTTCTGCTTCCGCAGCGCGGCCGAACCAGTCTGCTGCATCGACACCGCGGCGGGTCCTCCGTGCTGCTTCGGCAACACGGCGGGACCTCTCTACTGCTACGGTCGTGAGGCGGGACATGTTGGTTGCTTTCGCGGCAAGGCAAAACATCTCTCGTGCTTCCGCTTCCAGGCTCGCCTCTCCCTGATGGCAATCTCTTGACCCAGAACTCACGCTAGCCATGGCGGATGCAAGTTAACAATGATGAATGACTTGTTTGTTTTTGACTTTTTGTGGATGAGGAGTTGAGGAGGAATGTGTAGTCATCTTGGAGTAGTAGTATTTATAACCGAGTAGTAATACGCTCCTAAGTGGGAAACCGTTTAGGTTTTGATCGGTGTGAACAGGTTTGCAATTTGGAATGTGACGGGACGCATGCTCAAAATTTACTGACGGTTATAAGTGCGGCACTATTCCCGGAAGGCGTAACGTGGGCACGTACGCCTTCTCGGCCACGTACGTGGTGTTTGCACCATAGGGTGCACCGCAAAATAGGCAATGTCAGCACCATCGCACACTGTTCTTTTAATTAGAATGTGTGTGTCCGTCTATCGCACACACGTTGATCTATCTAACTGTTTTAGTTTGTTGTGGCTAATTGCAAACAGTTCATCCATGTGAAGTGTATGCCATCAATTGCAGACACTTTGATCTGGCTGGCCCATTTTTGTTCTGTTGCCTAATCACAAACAGTTAATCCTTCTGAAGCATATGCCCTCAATCACACACACCTTGATCCGGCTGACCGTTTCTTTTGTGTTGCCTAATCATGAACAGTTCATCCGAGTGAACCATATACTGTGTATCGCGCACGCCTTCATCTGGCTGCCCGTTTCTTTTGTTCCTCCTCATCGCAAACAGTTAATTGAACTGAACCGTATGCCCTTCATCGCACACGCAACTAAAACCTGAACCGTGTTTGATGCATCCGTCATCGCAAACATTTTATACATTTCTGACGGTTTTCATACAACACCGTTTGAGATTATTGCATCGCACACAGTTTCTTGAAGGGTCTCTGATCGTAGTGTCACGTTAGCAGCATCATGCAGTAGTGTCAATAAGTCCCATGGGCTTATTGAGGACACGGGAAGCATGAGAGTTTGTAGCATAACCAACAAATATGCCCTCATGAGCTCTAGCCTCAAATTTAGACAAACGAACACCTTTCTTAAGAATGAAACACTTACACCCAAACATTCGGAAGTACTTGAGGTTGGGCTTGTTACCGGTGAGTATCTCATATGGAGTCTTGTTCAAGCCTTTGCGGAGGTAGAGCCGATTGGATGCATGACACGCGGTGTTGATGCATGGCTTCGGCCCAAAATTTGTATGGAGACTTGAACTCCGCCATCATGATCCTTGCCGCATCCATCAACGTCCGATTCCTCCTCTCTGCTACACCATTTTGTTGAGGAGTGTAAGGTGCGAAATATTGATGCTTGATCCCATCATCACTAAGAAACTCATCCAAGGTGTAGTTCTTGAACTCGGTGCCATGGCGACTTCTTATCATCAAGATCTTTGCATTGTGTTGACGTTGATCTTCATTTGCAAAGTCGATGACGGTTTGTTGGGTCTCACTCTTCCTCTTGAAGAAATATACCCAAGTGTATCTTGAATAATCATCCACAATCACCAAGCAATTGACTTTCTACCCCCAAGACTACCAAAGGATGGAGGTCCAAAGAGATCCAAGTGAAGAAGCTCCAAGGGCCTCTTCGAGTATATGATAGTAGTAGGAGGGTGAGCCTTCTCATGTAGCTTTCCTTCAATACAAGCACTGCAAGCACGATCTTTTGGCAAAGCTAACATTTGTTAGTCCATGGACATGGTCCCCCTTGAGAAGACTTTGCAAAGATCTCATATTGACATGGGCTAAATGGCGATGCCAAAGCCATCCCACATCAACTTTAGCCATTAGGCATGTCGCGGTCTTAGTGGGTCGCTCCGAAAAGTTAATCACATAAAGACCGTTCTCGACATGCCTAACAAAGGCTACTTTAAGAGTCTTGCTCCACAAGAGGGCCATGGTATCAATATCAAAGAAAGTGGCAAAGCCCATGAGTGCGAGTTGACGAACGGAAAGTAAATTGTATGCAAGGGACTCAACAAGCATGACTTTCTCGATCGTGAGATCATGAGAAATGACAACCTTGCCAAGACCCAATACCTTAGAAGACGAGGCATCACCCCACTCGACATTGATGGGCATAGATGAAATCTTATGCACATCCACCACCAAGTCCTTGCTTCTGGTCATATGATTTGTGGCTCCACTATCGAGCAACCATGATCCCCCACTGGAAGCAAACACCTACAAGAGATCAATGCTTGGTTTTAGGTACCCATTTTGTAATGGGTCCTTTGATGTTAGTTACAAGGGTCTTAGGAACCCAAATAGACCATTCAATGCACTCATAAGGATAACCAACAAATTTAGCATAAACATGCCCATCACTAGCACGGCATAACACATAAGAAGGGTTAAAGTCGCCGACTTTGTTGGAAGGAGTGGCATTGCCCTTCTTGATACCACCGTCCTTCTCATTGTTCTTCTTCTCCTTATAAGCACCCTCTCCCTCCTTCACAAAAGTTTGCTTGAGAGGAGGAGGTCACTTGGCCTTGTCATTCTTCTTCTTGTTCTTGGACTTGGGTGCAAACCCAATTCCCGCCTTGGCCACAACTTCCTTTTGATTGCTCAAAAGGTCGTTGAGGTTCTTCTCACCTTGTATGCAAGACACAAGGCCTTTCTCAAGTTGCTCCTTCAACTTAGCATTTTCCTCCACAAGATGCACATGCTCACAACACGGGTTAGTAGCATTTGCATTATCAATTAACACCATATGAGGAAAAGTGGCTTTTTCCTTGGTTAGCTTCACATGGAGTTGATCATGAGACTCTTTGAGGTTAGCATGAGCACCCTTCAAGGCCTTGTGAGCCTTGTCAAGTATATCAAACTCCTCCTTGAGTCTAGCAAGATCAACCCCAAGTTTGGCCTTCTCGGAATTGAGCACACGAGATACAACAAGAGCATGATCAAGATCTTTCTTTAATTTAGCATGCTCATCGTTGTGTGTCTCCTCAAGAGCCAAACGATGAACACACTCCTCCTCAAGCGCATTAGAGAGATCCGATATCTCATCGGCATAGTCATGACTATGCCCTTTCATCTTAGAGATGGTGTCTTCGTGAGCCTCGATCAGGTCATTGGCTTCACCAAGTTGTTCCAAGAGAGCAACAAAGTGCTTCTTGGATTTACCCTTGAGCTTACTCATAAAGGACTCAAATTCATTTTCTTCCTCATTGGACCCCTCACTTTCATCAATGCAATCCATCAAAGAAGGATTAGAAGTGATGGTGGTTTTGATGTTGGGGGTTACCTTGTTGGTGGCTTTGGCCATGAGGCACTTGGTGGTGATGTTCTCGTTGGGTGAGTCGAAGAGGGACACCCAGGAGTTGTTGCAATGGCAATGGAGGCCATGGAAACTGTCTCACCGTCATCATCATCATCATCATCATCCTCATTGTACCCTTCTTGTGCCACCAACCCCTTGGGAGGAGTCTTCTTGGTGAAGTTGTTCTTGTTGGGGAAGGACTTGGCCTTGTCTTTTCGGATAAGCTTGCCACCATTGTCTTCCCTCTCTCATATGGGCACTCCGCAACAAAGTGGCTCACATTGCCACAATTATAGCAAGTCCTCACACGTTGCTTGCCCTTGGTGCCACTTGAGTTGTTCTTGTTGAAGTTGGGCCTTGAGTTCTTCTTGCTCCAAAATTGCCTTGAAGCGAGAGCCATGTGCTCATGATAAGCATATTTTGTATCTTCGGGGTTACTCTCCTCTTATTCCTCTTCATCCTCTTCTTCCACACTAGCCTTGGCCTTCAAGGCAAGGTTGGGCTTCTCAGTGTGTTGGGAACGCAACACTGCATTGTTGGCGGTCTTGTCTAAGATCCTCATTGCCACAAACTCATCCAACACTTCACTTGCGGACAAGGTGTGGAAGTCCGGCCTTTAACGGATGACGAAGGACATGTCCTTATGGTAAGGCATCATGGCCTTGAGAAACTTGCGCTTGATCCAATTGTCATCCTATCCTTACTCCCATGATCTCGAAGTGAGACCACGAGAGTAGTTAATCTCCGATAAATCTCACGCGGTTCTTCCTCTTCATTCATTGCAAACTCATCGGCTTCATCTTGAACCACTTCATAGTTGGAGCGTTGAATGCTTGTGCTTCCCTTCTAAATGAAAACAACATGTTGCCATGCTTCCTTGGCCATGGTGAAAGGTCGGAGATGCGCAATATCTTCGGGAGGGATGGTCTCTTGGAGAATGCAAAGAGCGGACTCGTTGAATTGATGACCCGAGGCTTCTCTAGGAGTGAAGTTGCTTGGGTCATGCGGGTAGAAACCTTGGTCAATAATTCTCCAAAGGTTAGTAGAACTATGATTCAAATGACGTTTAAAGCGATAGACCCAAGAGGCAAAATCCTCATTTTTCACAAGTTTAGGAGCAGGACCAACATGATTCAAATGAGTGGAAGGAACCGGTCCTCCATAAGTAAGTGGAGGTTCAACATGGGCAAAGATGCCATTTCCACTCCTACCACTAGATAAAGGAACATTGTCACTAGTAGCTCCCCCCTTGTCGGAGTTAGCATCCGTCATCTTGTTAGTGGGACCGACCACTTCCAATGGTGCGGTGGATAATTTAAGACCATCAAGAAAATTCTTAAGCATGCCTTTGACCTCGGCCGTCATGGAGGTTTTCAATGTGTCCAAGGCCACATTGAACTCCTGACGAGAGACCGAGGTCCCCCCATCGGCCGTAGATGAGGACGAAATTACACCGGGGTGCTCCTCCCCACCGTCTACGGTGTCAACCATACTCTTTGGACGTCAAAGTCCTTAATAAAGAGACGAGGCTCTGATACCAATTGAAAGGGTCGATATAGTTGACTAGAGGGGGGAGTGGGTGAATAGGCAACTAACAATTTTTAGCTTTTCTTTACCAATTTAAACTTTGCATCAAAGTAGTTGTCTAGATATGCAACTAGGTGAGCAACCTATATGATGCAACAACAACAAGCACACAAGCAAGCAAGAGGTACAACACAATATAAGCTTGCACACGTAAAGGTAAGAGATAACAAAGACTGGAGCCGGAGGAGACGATGATGTGTTACCGAAGTTCCTTCCCTTTGAGGGGAAGTACATCTTCGTTGGAGCGGTGTGGAGGGACAATGCTTCCCAAGAAGCCACTAGGGCCACCGTATTCTTCTCACACCCTTACACAATGCAAGATGCCGTGATTCCACTATTGGTGCCCTTGGAGGCGGCGACTGAACCTTTACAAACAAGGTTGGGGCAATCTCCACAACTTAATTAGAGGCTCCCAATGACACCACGAAGCTTCACCACAATAGAATATGGCTCCGCGGTGACCTCAACCACCTAGGGTGCTCAAACACCCAAGAGTAATAAGATTCGCAAGGGATTAGTGAGGGGAATCAAATTTCTCTTGGTGGAAGTGTAGATCGGGGCCTTCTCAACCAATCTCTAGAAAATCAACAAGTTTGACTGACTAGGGAAAGAGATCAGGCGAAAATGAAGCTTTGAGCAACAATGGAGCTTTGGGGAAGGAAGAGATAGTCTACTTGGGAAGAAGAACCCCCTTATATAGTGAGAGGACAAAACCAACCGTTACCCACCTACTCAGCCCGCGAGATGCGGTACTACCGCATATCCAAGTGGTACTACCGCACGGGCTCGCGATACTACCGCTGGGAGGTGCGGTACTACCGCTCGCGCGACAGAAGCCAGGTGAGGCTCTGTTGATCAAGGCAACGAGCGGTAGAACCGCCGGAGCGGTACTACCGTGCGCCCGTGCGGTATTACCGCAAGTCAGAGCTCATCCTAGGCTGGGAAGGCACAGACTAATAAAATTACATCCATGGCTACTTCTGCTGAGTTTTGGTCAATGCAAAAATCCGGCACGGTACTACAACTCACAGGGAGCGGTACTACCGCGTAGGGTGTGGAAGTAAAAAATTACTTCCGCCCCTACATGCGCTCACGCCACGGTGCTGGGTTAGAGGACACGGTACTACTGCATGCTAGGAGCGGTACTACCGCACCTGCAGTACTACCGCTACCTGGGGCGGTACTACCGTGGCCAGCTGCGGTACTACTGCTCCCTTGAGCAGTACTACCGCATGTCGCAGACCAGTAGCACTAGGATGCCTTCATCTTCGCAGCGACAAGGGGAACAACCGGTGCTCCAAAGAAGCAAGGAAAGGTGGTGCAAAGGAATAGATGTGTACGTGATGATTCCATCCTAACCTTTTCGAAGGAGACCCCCTCTTAATAGTACGGCTTTCCTGCGACTCAAATCCACCGAAAAGAACCATAGAGAAACGCCGTCTTCGATAGGCTCTGAGGGGCACTGAATCGTCTTGTGCCTAGACATGAGATATCTGAAACGCTCAATGCACACGATTAGTCCGCAAATGCATTGTCATCAATTACCAAAACCACTTAGGGAGAAATATGCCCTTACAAATAAAACTACGCTCATGGCGCGCTATAGATGGATGGATGAGAATGAAGACTTGGGCACCCCATGACATTAATTGTAAAAAAATGTATGAATGCGTTTGTAAGGTCCTGTGAATCTTAATATTTGAACTTAGAAAAAATATGAAGGAAAAAGTAACTAGTTTTTATTAGACAAAAGATAGTAGCTAGCGCATAGAAAGCCAACAGAAGCAAAAAAAAAGTTAGGGAAACATAAGCAAAGTTATTACTGCACACACAAAAGGGGAACTGAATCCTCTAACATGAAGGAGAGCAGTCAGGTAAGCTATAGTGCCCTAACTTCCCTCCTTCACATCCATATGATTACTCAAATGATAACGTCCACACGTGTGACACTTATTAACACGCCCACACGCATTTGATGCCGTTCGATCCATTTGCACGAATTTTGAAGCAATTGTCATCTGGGCGGAGAGTCACGTAAGCACCCATCATCGTGTGGGCGTTATCACTTAGTGCCACACGTGTGGGCGCTCCTCGCTCGAACGGCACACAGGACGCTCGCCCGAACGTGTGGGCGAAACTGCTCTTTCGCCCACACGACGCTCACATGGTGATAGACGACAACTACTAGTGTGCATATGTGGCAACTAGTTAATTACACATGGCGACTATGTTTGACCATATATGACAACTATGGTTTGACCACACGTGACACCTAGTTAATCACACACGGTAACTATGGTTTGGTCACACATGACAACTATTGCTATTTAGACATGGAAACTATAGTTAACCCGAACGAAAACAAAAAAAACGCAATAGAGAAGTTGCCATGCTTTACTCTAAAGTTGCCATACCGGGTAACTAAAGTTCCCATAAAAAATTATCAGGGCGAAAATGCTTTGTGCCACACGTGTAGGGTGAGCGTGAGTTGTTGTTGTTGGTTCGACGTGTGGCATGAAGTAGCTGCACCCGTATGTGTAGGCGGTTCTAATATTCGCCCACACAGAGTCGTGTTGGTTGTTTCCTGGGTACGACAACACGACTCGTGTGGTCGGGTGTCCATTGTACCACACGTCTGGCAGTTATCGGCATCCTATGATTAAGGTTAAAATGTCTTAAATTAATTTATAAATTTCAAATCTACTATATACATTTACAAAAATCACATACAAACAAAATTATGGTGCAATAAAATTAATTTTAGATTTATTTCTATCAACAGCAACTCCGTAGAGTACCTGCTACAGTTCATCCATACAATGTTTTTTTCTGAAAAATTGATCTGTTTGCTACAGTAACCCTGACTTTTCTTCTCTATTTTAGAGTAGTTTTTTTTTTATACAAAGTTTTACAGTGTTGTCTCACGTGCGCTAGGTCGGCCATATCAGCGTTTGGGCCTGGGCCGGGCTCCAAGCTAACGGAACAGAACGGAACGGAGAAAGGAAAGAAGACGGCGATGACTCCAGTCTCCAGCACAACTGTCCAAGGCAACTCCGGGGGAGGGGAACGAAACGCATCCGGCGGAGCTACCATGGCGTCGTCGCCGCAGCAAGGCCAAGGCCAGGCCCAAGGCGGCGGCGGCGGCGGTGTCTGCCCGGCGGAGCAGTTCTGGTCGCTGCTGGACAAGGCGGACCGGCGGTTCGCCCGGGTGCGGGACCTGCCCCTCTTCGGCCGCCAGGAGCCCGCGGAGTACGGCAAGGCCTTCCGCATCTACACCCAGCTTTGGCGCATGCAGCAGGAGCACCGCCACCGCCTCCTCGACGCCGGCCTCCGCCGCTGGCAGGTCGGCGAGATCGCCGCCCGCATCGCCCACCTCTACTACTCCCAGTACCAGCGCGCCTCCGACACTGCCCTCCTCTCCGAGGCCTTCGTCTTCTACCACGCCGTCCTCGACCGCGCCTACTTCCTCGACGACCACCTCGGGGCCTCCACCAAGCACCTGCGCTTCCTCGCCAGGTTCCTCCTCGTCGCGCTTATCCTCTCCCGCCGCGCGCAGACTGTGCCCCGCCTCGCCGGCCAAATCCGGTCGCTCCTCGACGAATCCAAGAAGACCCTCCAGGTCCAATTCAATTCTTCTCCTTTTTTCCCCCTCCTCGCTTCCCGATCCCAATGCAATTGCCTTGCTCTTCATTCACTGGCTCGAGTTAAGAAGATGAAATGTTGCAGGAAGCTGATTACAGGGAGTGGAAGCATGTCGTGCAAGAAATCACGAGGTTTCTAAAGGCTGACTCGCCCTTCATGAACAAGAGACCTCTCAGGTACAGCTATGCATTCGATCCTCCCCCGGAAACTCTTCCGACCATCCCACCTACAGTCAAGAAGCGCGGTCTGCTCTTAAGCGATGCCATCCTGTGCAGCTACTATCATAACGAGGTAATGCTTCCTCGGTTTCTCGCAGTCAGATGCATCGTGCGCTCTTTAATTTTTACTAGCGGAACATCATGTCTCTATGTGTTCCCTTCAGGTCAAATTTACCGACCTCACTCTAGACACATTCAGAATGCTTCAGTGTCTTGAATGGGAACCATGTGGCTCCTTTGCACAAAACAATGGTTACAGCGCCCATGATGAAAGTGGGCAAAATCACCCCAATCTCCTGAAAGATCTGAGAGACGCTGCGTTGCCCCCGAACCCACTGAAAACAGTTCTCTATCGCCCCTCGGTGCCACATTTCCTGAAGGTCAGTTTCTCATTTGGCATCTTGTCAACTCAATGTTTGATTTATTGTCTTCGTCCTGAATATACACACTGCTCATTGTTACTCAATGCACTGGTTTGGTCCTAGGAGAAAACCTGTGGACCAAGCTCTTCTAGATGCATTTCAAATTAGGAAGTGGAAGTGTAATGTGTAAATGGCAGCCAGTGTATGTTTCTTGGAATGATCAGAAACGGGCTAGTAGGAGAACTGAAAAAAGTAGGGAATTCTGCAAGATATGTACACGATGCTACTAACTATCTGAATTACATGACGAGGAAGCATGATGATGACTTGATGAGGGAACATAATGCAACTAAACTGATTCTGTTTGTTGATTTGTTCCATTATCGATAATACCATCCTCTCCATTATCCGCCCATAATAACCAACAGTCCTTTACACCCATAGCAGTTAGGAATTCTAACCCGAAATATATTTGAGGCATAATGGTATTATTGATTCCTGGGGTGCTAAGCTATGCAAATGATACAATAGAGAGATGATTGCTGTTGAATAGAATGGCAATGTTTGGTGCATGCCCTCTAGGGCCTCCTCTCACCCGCGCCCTCCTTTTACGGTCAAACATCCAAATTCTTTTTTTCTTTCACTTCACAAGAAAATATAGTTATATGTACTCCTATGTTTGCACCATTTTATCCTAAATGAAATATTTGCCTGGATAAAAAACATTTACAATTGAAATCCAGGTCCTTGCCACCAAATGTGAGGAGCTCCCATTGAATACTATGATGTTGATATACCTTTCGGCTGCAGGTTGGTGCCCTAGGCTTGTAGAACTAAAATGTTATCAGCTGTGTGTTAGGGAGTCATTCTAGTTAGCGTTCAAATATGATAATTTCTTTCAGGCGAGGTGGGATCCTCTGGACTTGGTCCCGATACAAGCGAGAGGGTTGTGAACAGCTTTAGTCAGTTTGACATATCTAATACCAGGGCCGTCACTTCAAAGGAAGATAAAGAACCATGTCTTTGGTTAGGTTGCCGTGAAGGCGAAGGTATTTTTTTTTCTGAGTTCATTCGATTATGTTTGATGTCTCTATGCAGTACTCCCTCCGTTCCTAAATATTTGTCTTTCTAGATATTTCAACAAGTGACTACATACGGAGCAAAATGAGTGAATCTACACTCTAAAATATGTCTATATACATCCGTATGTGGTAGTCCATTTGAAATCTCTAAAAAGACAAATATTTAGGAATGGAGGGAGTACATAACTAGTTTTACAATGCTGAGTTCATGCGATTATATGTTCGATATCACTAATGCGGTGCAGAACTATTTTGATGGCATAGGGTTGTTTGAAGTTGCCTTTATACAGACTTAAGTATGCATATGTGTTCTTCAAAAGAAGTGTATTGTTTCTGATACATGTTCAACATCTAGGCTCAAACTGCATATACCCTTGTGATATGATCCCGTTTACAAGGAGACCTCTCTTTCTGGTGATTGACAGTAACATCAGCTATGCATTTAAGGCAGGTTTGTTTACTCTTTTTTTTTTGCTGCCATATCTATTATTCTGGCTAGTGAATACCGAATATATATTCTTAGTGGAAGTGGAGTATCCATGATTGGTGGATGCTTCATGCGGAATATTGTATTGCTTCCTTGAGATAAAGCAGAGGTTATTATTGGGCCCGCTCATATGCACATAGACAAGCTTATATTGTAATACTCCCTCCGATATATATTAATTGTCACTCACTTAGTACTACTTTAGTACGAAGTTCTACTAAGTGAGCGACAATTAATATGGATCGGAGGGAGTAACATTTTAAAGTTCTGTTCAGATTTGGTGCTTTTCGCAGCATCCTGGCAAGACATGTATTTTATACTTATCCAAATGGCATTCTATGGTTCTTGTTTTCATATTCACAGGGCTTTTGCCCTTGGCTCTTATTGTGGAACAAAGTTCCTGATGCATTTTTTTTGTTTGACATCAAGTTCCTTCTGCATTTTCTTATTCTACAATTCACTTTCCTCCTTTCCTCGTTCTCTTTCTTTTTTGTTTGACGCTCATGTTTGTAATCTTACCCTCTAATCTTAAATGAAAAGGCAGAGCACCTGCCTTTTGCCCGTAAAAAATTCTGCTTCTTTTTTTCTTTTTATTATTATAATGTGATATGCTAGTCCTTTTTGTTCCATCAGTGATTTTGTCAATGCTAATTGTTGTATTTAAGCACTGCAGTCAATTCATGGGGCTGAAAAAGGGGAGACAGCTGCCATGTTACTTTCTCCAAGCTCCCGATCTTGCGCTGTAGGATTCAGTGGGGACTCTACTCGGCAGAGTGGTAGTCAATTTACTATGTTCCTCACAGCTCCAGTGCAAGCTTTCTGCTTTCTGATCGGCAATAATGGGCTGGACATTATTGACAAGGTTTGTGTTTTTATTTTGTGACGAAATTCTAATTTCTGCCAGGCACTACATTTTGCAGTCTGAGAATTGATATGATCTTTTTTTCTGTAGGATTATAACAAAGCCGAGGAGCTACTATCCTTGTCATTGAATGAATGGGCTATGACTTTGGTTGCTTCGTCTTCACTTGACCCTGTCTGGGTTGAAGTTTTAGGCGATCCACTCCTGAGGCGACTGCTTCTCAGGTTACCTAGCTTGTCAATCTGTGATACTACTATTCCCCGCTCCAGTTCCAGTCCTGGGGAACAACAACTCAACCGAAACCTTGGTAGTAAGTTCATTTGGGTTGTTTCTTGCAGGTTTATCTTCTGCCGAGCCACGCTTTCGCTGTTCAAAGCGAGCAACGATAAGGCGGAATGCTTGCCAAGCTGTGTGCCTCCATTGCCGGAATTGGTTGGGGGAGAAAGCATGCTGTCGCAATGTTGTGTGATGCGAGTGGCATCTTTCTTGGGCGCCGCTGACCAATTCTCGTTCGCCGAGGTTACTACATGGCCTGACATTGATGAGCCCACCAGCAGTGGAGGTGTCGACAAAGAGTTATGAGGAGAAGATCCATCGACCGTATCATGGACCCATTTCTCCTCGATGCCGCTCTTGAGATTTCTTCCTCCTGAACTGCTAGTAACAGTTGTTGATTTGTGAGCTCCCGTGGTACAAAGCGAAAGTTATATAGCACAATTCACCCCAGTGTGACATTAGTGAAATTTGACTAGAGAATAAACTCGAGTACTTGATTGATCTTGTAAAATCGAATGGTGAGAGCTGCGACTGAATTTTGACATCGCGAGCAAAATTATCGAATCTGCAAAAGGGGCCAGAAAACGACACGCCAATGCGAACTGCAAGATCTTTGGAATGTCAACTGTCAAACAAAATCAGAGGGAAATTTGGAAAAGCGGCGTACATGTTAAGCCATGAAAGGTAAATGTGATTCAGGTCCGGACCATTTTTTCATTTTTTGGCTTTGGATTGTCATCAACGCCACGTTCGGGCTCCGGCACTCTTGCCGGAGCTCTCTCGATGACCACGATGTGGAACGAATGGAAGCAGTGGCAACGCGGCCGTGGAATGCGCCCCATCTCCAGCCAGCCATCCTCGAGCATGGCAGCGACTTTGGTTGTCAGCGTTGTTGAGTGCACCGTTGCGGCAGTGTCCAGCGCTGTTGACCTGTAGAACCCTTCAAGAGCAGAATCACGACTGCCCGAGCTCGCAAGACACTTTTCACCTTTTATTACTTCGACGTCTTAGACCATCTACAGCCGGATACATTGAATCCGGCCCCTCAACCTCATGCGGATGCGTCCGGATACGTCCGCAGGTAGTGATCAGGCACCGCACCTCTCATTTGGCTGCTCCCACATCTGTGTCACTCGTATCCGACCCCTAAATCAACGCTACATAGATGAACACGTTTAATAGCAACAAACGGACTAATTTATCCGATACAAAAGATCATAGTTCATCGCCGGACAAAAGGATCAAAGTTCGTCGTTGGACAGTGCAAATTAATAGTGTCATAGGCCAGATGGGCTGACCCGGAGCCGCCGCCGGTGACGTCCGAGTCGTCGTGGGAGAAAATTTGGCCCCTCCGTGCAGGCGGTCCTGCTCCTTTGCATGCTGGGCCGCCTTCGCTGTTGCTAAAAACATAGATAACACGGAGAAGGACGAAGGATATCACCATTTTCGCACCAACCCCTTGCCATTGAGGAGTTGCGGTTGCCGATGCGGCTACCCCCCCCCCCCCCCCCCCCCCCCAGTAGGCGTCAGTGGCCAGAGGGGCGGAGCTGGAGCCGCCGCTGGTGACGTCCGAGTCGTCGTTGTAGCGGATTTGGCCTGTCAATGCTGGGGGTCCTGCTCCTTTGCATGTCGGTCTGCCTCCGCCATTGCCTCGCGCTCCGATAGCTCGGTGATGAGTCAGAGCACTTTGGGATTCTTGCGGCGGAGCCATCGCGCATCTGTTTCCATCGTCATCAAGGAGCGGCGGAGGACCGACACGAGGAGTGTGTCCTTGGGATCCACAGACACACGCGCGTACCCGACGCGTGGTCATCGCCTCTCCCCCGCCCGCTCTTCATATTAAGGCATCCTCATCCACGCCAGCACCGACGTGGGCATCAGGACCCATTGCCAAGGTACGTCATTCAAAGCAGATTGAGTTTGTAGTGGTGGGAGGCATACGTGGAGTTGCGCGACGGGCGGGAGGACTGTGTGACAGGGAATGGCATGGAACCGAAGCTGACGCTGCCTCCCTGGACCAGTCGTGACTGCCTCAAAGCAATGCGGAGGGCGATTTTCTCGACATTGTCCGCCTCCGCATTGCGCAACAGACTTGCCCACTCATCGGAATAAGCGATACTGCCTTTGCTGGCCAACGATTGGAAGTGGGAGGGGGCTGGGAGTGGTGGAGAGAGAGAGAGAGAGAGAGTGGAGTGGATTAATTGACTTTGGTCTAAGATTCGTCCGAAAGGGCTATTTGTGGGCGCCAATGTAAGCCAAACTGATAGCGGACGCGTCCGAGCCTCCCTATACCCGTTTTAGATTTGACATGAAGATGTATCGGTCAGTCCGGGCCTATAAGGTAGATGTGAGGAGCTCGTCTGGGTCACGGTTTAGTGACCGGGCCATCCGTCCTGTCAGTTCGGGCAGCCGGCTGCAGATGCTCTTAATGAAGGAGGATCGCGCGTGTTGACCCTTGAGTAAGCTTACATTGAACACCGGCTTGCTTTACCGGCAAGCAAAGCATGCCGGTCCAACAGAACCGGAAACAATACGGTCATATCTTTGTCTTTTCCACTGCATTCCGATGAAAAGGGACCCTGCTTTCTGTTCATTCGTACTTTCTCTATCAGATGAAGAGTGTACATATAATTTCAAATTTTGTCTAAAAAAATGTACTTCTATTTTTCTAATGCATTTTAAAATATAAAGTGAAAGAAGACGTAAGTAAATATTTCTCTTTTCAGTGATCGAATCTAGCCTGATAGGTGTCTAGGTTCCGATTGAGCCTGATAGGTGTGTGGATTCGTGACAGACAGCGAAACAGAGTACGATGACCATCCATTCTACTCTCTGATAGGTACCGGCTCAGCTCGTAACCCTTCGATAATCAAAGAACCGTCTTCGCACACACTTCATCATTGATTTAGAAACGCATCAAAAAACAATTCGTTGTGAGAAACACGCATCGAACACTGTTCTAATTCTGTATTGGATGACACAACACATTCGTACTACGTGGTTTCTGCTGAAATTTTGTCTATTTTGGGCCTTGCCCAATAGCAGTTTCAAAAATTCCTAATAAATTCTAGAGGCCCACGCAACTCATTCGTGCAAGGCAAGAGGTGAAACTAAAATTTAATCCCACATTGCTAGTTTAGAGGGAGTTGGACCTCTATAAGGGAGGCTCTTTCTCCACATGTATAAGGATGAGAATAAGAGAGACATCCATGTGCGCTCCCTCCTCCACCGTCCGCCGCGTCGCAGGTTGCAGCGCTATTTATGCAACCTGTTCTACTATCTGCTTTAGACATGTTTGGTTGCAGTTCATATATTAGTCATGCTTTATCTAATATTTCTATTAATAAAATCATTTAGTAAATACAAGCTTTTTAGAAAATGGATACTCTATTTAAGGCTGCTCTCTTGAGTGTTCTTGGTGAGAACATGTTGATACTTATGCGTCAATTGATAATGAAAAAGATATGTGCTAGAGAACTTGAACACTTCAATTGTATGCTATCGGACAAGTTTGTTGCCGAAGGTATCGTCACTAAGTTTCCTCCTTCGTGGAGGAACTTTGCTACCTTACTGAAGCATAAGAGGCAGGAGTGGCACTCTTGATGTGGAAGAAAATGCGAGAGCAAAGCACACACGTGCTCGAGGTATTGAGGAAGGATCTAGTGCCAATTTGGTACAGAAGAAGAACTTTCAGCCCCACAAGTTCAAGAATAAGGGCAAGTTTGATGGTAAAGCAAAGTTTGATGAAAAGAACAAGGTTGTGCAACACACTAACTTCAAAAAAAAGAATGACAAGAAGAAAGGTGTTTGTCATGTGTGTGGGGATCCTGATCATTGGGCTCCTAGTTGCCCTAATCGCTATGACAAGGTCATCCTGGGAAAGGCGGCAAGACCGCTAATGTTGTCGTTGGAGACATTGACATGAAGGATGCTGGGTATGGTATATTTCCCACTATTCTTTCAGTATGTCATTCTCCTGATTGGTTGATTGACACGGGTGCTAATGTGTATGTATGCGGTGATATTTTCATGTTTTCGTCTTATCAGACCGCAGGGGCTTCAACCGTGCTGATGGGCAACGGTTCAAGTGCTTCTGTTCGTGGTGTTGGCACGGTCGATCTGAAGTTTACTTCGGGGAAGATCGTGCGGCCGAAGAACGTGCATTATGTCCCCTCCGTCAATAAAAATCTTGTTAGCGGATCTCTTCTGTGTAGAGATGGCTACAAGCTTGTCTTTGAGTTGAATAAATTTGTAATATCCAAGTATGGAACCTTTGTTGGTAAAGGCTATGAGTCAGCAGGCCTGTTTAGTTTATCCTTATCAGACGTTTGCAATAAAGTTGTTAATCATATTTGCAACAATAGTGAATCAAATGTGTGGCATTCACGTCTTTGTCATGTTAATTTTGGTTGCATGTCGCGACTAGCGAAGTTGAACTTAATACCTAATTTCACCACTGTCAAGGGATCCAAGTGTCAAGTGTGTGTGCAAGCTAAGCAACCTCGTAAGTCTCATGTGACTGCAGAAACGAGAAATCTTGCACCACTAGAACTCATACATTCAGATCTATATGAAATGAATGGTGTTTTGACAAATATTTCATGACGTTAATTGACGACTTCACTAGATACTGTCGTGTGTATCTTCTGAAATCTAAGGATGAGGCTTTAAACTTTTTTAAGATCTATAAAGCTGAAGTGGAAAACCAGCTTGATCAAAAAATCAAGAGGCTTAGGTCCGACCGTGGTGGAGAGTATTTTTTCAATGAATTTGATGCTTTTTGTGCGGAACATGGTATAATCCATGAGAGGACGCCTCCCTATTCACCTCAGTCAAATGGGGTAGCCAAAAGAAAGAATCGTACTCTAACAGATTTGGTTAATGCCATGATAGACACATCATGTCTCTCCAAGGCATGGTGGGGGGAAGCGATATTGACTGCATGCCATGTTCTAAACCGAGTTCCCACAAAGAATAAAGAGATAAATACATTCAAGGAATGGGAGAAGAAAAAATTTAAAACTCTCTTATCTACGAACCTGGGGTTATTTGGCGAAAGTCAATGTACCAATTCCAAAGAAGCGCAAGCTTGGACCAAAGACCGTGGATTGTGTTTTCCTGGAATATGCTTTTCATAGCATTGGTTGTAGATTCTTGGTTGTAAAATCTGAGGTATCTGACATGCATGTCGGTATGATCATGGAGTCGAATGATGCGACTTTCTTTGAAGATATCTTTCTCATGAAGGATATGGCTACCTCATCCAATCAGGAGATGTCTAGTTCATCAAATCAGGAACCAGTTACAATTACCAAACCTGCCATTTCGATAGAACACTTTAAAAGTCCTGTGGAGGAGAACAATGAAGTTCCTACTATGAGCAAGAGACAGAGGAGTGCAAAGTCCTTTGGTGATGATTTCCTTGTGTATCTCATAGATGATACTCTCAATTCTATTTTAGAGGTCTATATATTTGAAGATGCTGATTACTGGAAGAAAGTGGTTCGCAGCGAGATGAATTTCATCTGTGACGCCCAAATAATTAGGCTACAGTAATCCTGCGTTAATGATGCCTCGTCACCTCGATTATTATTGATAATCTCGCGTTAGTTTGAAACGAATTTAAATTCAAAATTTGAATTAAAGTTAAAATAATTAAAGTTTTCAAAAGTCAAAACTAAAATGTTCGATGTGTTGAAAATATTTCCTAACTATTTATCATGTAGAAACCATATTTTTATATAAGGCCTATAAATATAAATTAGCAAAAACAAAAAAAGAGGGAAAGAAAAATAAAACAGAAAAAAATGAGGGAGACCTCATGGCCAACTGGGCCAAACGGCCCAGCCAGCCCGCCCACCTGGCCCAGCCGGCCCACCCCACCGCCTTAACCCCCACTTCCCCCGAAACCCTAGCACTCCCTCCTACCACTCGCTCTCCCCCCACTCCCCCAATCCAGGTCGGGATCAGGGCGACCACACCCCGCCCCCGACAACCACGCCGCCCGGATCGACCGCACCGTGCCGCATCGACCACTTCTCCTCGCTGGACGCCATCGCCGTCGTCTCTGTTAACGTGGCCGTCCCCGGCTTCCTCCCCGAGCACTGCGGCCACGATCCCTACGCCTACAGTGAGCCCCCCGCCGCGCTCGTCATCGCCGCTCCCTACTACTCTGCTGCTGCTGCGCGACCTCGCCGACGCCGTGGCCGCCGGTGCGCCTCGCCCCTGCTCCTCTGCACCCCCGCGCGCCCCTGTGCTCACTTGCGTGCCCGCGCGTGCGCGCCCGCACCCGCTCTCGCCCGCCCTTGCCCGCTCGTCTGCCCCGCTGCTCTGCCACTACAGTCGGCCGCCCGTTGCTCCCTGGCCACGAGGCCTGCCGCGCCCGGACACGCCCCGCGCCCTCCACGCCCGTGCGCGTCCTGCGCCCGCGCTCGTGGTGCCCCACCCGGGCAAACCCCGCCCCGCTCGCCAGCCCCACTGCTCTGCCGGCCGCCGCTCCCTGCTGTGCGCCGCCCCCGCTCGCCCTCGCCCGCGCTGCCCCGTGCCGCCGTTCGTCGTCGCGCCCGTGGTCCCCTCACGCACCTCGTGCCCGTGCCGTCTTCTCCGGCCTGGTCCAGGCACCACCACCTCTGCTGGACCTCGCCCGTCGCGCCCCAACCTCGTCGCGCCTGCCACCACCGCGCCCTCCCCCGCTGCTGGCCGCGCGTCTCGCGCCGCGCGCCTCGCCTTGCCGCTGGCCTCGCCCCGGCCTCTCGCAGCCCTCCTCGCTCCGCCGCCTCCCACCGCCCGCTCGCGCCGTCCACTGGCGCTGCCGGACGCAGCTCCGGCCGGCCTAGCCACGGCCGGACCACCCAGCGCTGGCTGCCCGAGTTCGTTCGCCCACCCAGAACAAAAAAATAAAATAAAAATAAGAATTAAAATAAATAATTAATAAATAATTAATTATTAATTAATTAATTAACTAAATAATTAAGTTAATTAATTAACTAAATAATTAAGTTAATTAATTCTGTTTAGATTAACTAATTAAGATTAATTAACCTAATAACTAGTTAACCTAATTAACTACTGTTAATTAGTCAAACAGTTGCTGACAGGTGGGACCCACATGTCAGGTTGACCAGGTCAACTGCTGATGTCATGCTGATGCCATGCTGACGTCAGCGTGCACTGTTCTAGATAATGTTGAATTAAATAATTAAATAAATGCTAAAAATGATTTAAATCTTTTAAAATTAATATAAAATAAACCGTAGCTCGGATGGAAAACTTTGTACATGAAAGTTGCTCAGAACGACGAGACGAATCCAGATACGCAGCTAGTTCATCCGCCACGCATCCCTAGGATAGCAAACACGCAACTTTTCCCCTCTGATTCATCTGTCCGAAAACGCGAAACCCCGGGGATATTTTCTCGGATGTTTCCCCCTTCACCGGTACCACCTCATACCGTGTTAGGGCACCCCTAGCACCGATACTTGTCATGTCATGCATCGCTATGCATCTGTTTGCTTAATATTTATTGTTTCTTCGCCCTCTTCTCTCGTTAGACACGAGACCAACGTCGCTGCTACCCAATACGACTACGGTGTTGACGACCCCTCTCTCTTGCCAGAGCAACCAGGCAAGCCCCCCCCCCTTGATCACCAGATATCACCTACTCTTCTCTCTACTGCTTGCATTAGAGTAGTGTAGCATGTTACTGCTTTCCGTTAATCATATTCTGATGCACAGCCTGTCATTGTTGCTATAACTGTTGATACCTTACCTGCAATCCTAAATGCTTAGTATAGGATGCTAGTTTATCATCAGTGGCCCTACATTCTTGTGTGTCTGCCATGCTATACTATCGGGTCGTGATCATGTCGGGTGTTGATCACGGGTATATATTATACCTACTACACATGATATATGTTGTGACTAAAGTCGGATCGGCTCATTGAGTACCCGCGGTTGATTCACGAATTGGGGGCTGGAAGGACATACTTTCCCGATGGCCCTCTGTGTGGATCTTTGTGGCGGAGCGACAGGGCAGGTTGAGACCACCCAGGTGAGAGGTGGGCCTGGCCCTGGTCGGCGTTCGCGGTTACTTCAAGATAACACGCTTAACGAGATCTTGGTATTTGATCTGAGTCTGGACACTGGCCTATACGCACTAACCAACTATGCGAGAACAGTTATGGGCACTCGATGTCGTGGTATCAGCCGAAGCCTTCGTGACGTCAGCGACTGAGCGGCGTGCGCCGGGTTGGACTAGAACGCCTGCTCTTGTATAAGGGAGGCTAGGTCTACTCACCGGCCGCGTTCGCAACGTGCAGGTGTGCAATGGGTGATGGGCCCAGACCCCTACCATAGAATCTAGACCGGCGTGCTGACCTCTCTGTTGTGCCTAGGTAGGGCTGCGACATTTTGATCTTCCGAGGCCAGGCATGACCAGAAAGTGTGTCCGGACAAAGGGGATCGAGCGTGTTGGGAAATGTGGTGCACCCCTGCAGGGAAGTTAATCTATTCGAATAGCCGTGATCTTCGGTAACAGGACGACTTGGAGTTGTACCTTGACCTTATGACAACTAGAACCGGATACTTCATAAAACACACCCTTCCAAGTGCCAGATACAACCGGTGATCGCTCTCTCACAGGGCGACGAGGGGAGGATCATCGGTTAGGATTATGCTATGCGATGTTACTTGGTGAACTTACCATCTACTCTCTTCTTCTGCTGCAAGATGTAGGTTACCAGAAGCGTAGTCTTCGAAAGGACTAGCTATCCCCCTCTTATTCCGGCATTCTGCAGTTCAGTCCACATATGATACCCCCCTTTCCATTTGATACCAATGCATACATATGTAGTGTAGCTCCTTGCTTGCGAGTACTTTGGATGAGTACTCACGGTTGCTTTGCTCCCCCTTTTCCCCCTTTCTATACTCGATTGTTGCAACCAGACGATGGAGCCCAGGAGCCAGACGCCACTGTCAATGATGACTACTACTACTCGGGAGGTGCCTACTACTACGTGCAGCCCGCTGACGACGACCAGGAGTAGTCTAGGAGGATCCCAGGTAGGAGGCCTATGCCTCTTTCGATCTGTATCCCAGTTTGTGTTAGCCTTCTTAAGGCAGACTTGTTTAACTTATGTCTGTACTCAGATATTGTTGCTTCCGCTGACTCGTCTATGATCGAGCTCTTGTATTCGAGCCCTCGAGGCCCCTGGCTTGTAATATGATGCTTGTATGACTTATTTTATTTGTAGAGTTGTGTTGTGATATCTTCTCGTGAGTCCCTGATCTTGATCGTACATGTTTGCGTGTATGATTAGTGTACGGTCGAATCGGGGGCGTCACAAGTTGGTATCAGAGTCGACTGCATGTAGGAATCTCCCTTCCACACTCCTTGGCCAAAGTCGAGTCTAGACATTACAAAACTTTTACTAACATGGTTGTGTGCCTTACGGGCCCACGTCGCCATCTGGGTGGTATTAGGATCTTTTACTCCTTGATCCTTACTCTGGGACTCTGGACTCTCTTCTACTCGGGTCAAATGAATTTTGCTAACTCTAACACTAGGATCTCGTGATCACTTCCACCCGGAGAACCCCTTATTACCGATGACCGCCTGCTGCACTAGAAGATGCCGAAGATACTCTCCGATGTTCTCTCGAGACGTTATGCCCGTTGCTCTTGCAATTCCCGACTACCAATAAATCCTTATGGATGTCGTTCATACCTTCGTTCCCAATTGCCCTCGTTATTATTTGATACCCTGAAAAATTCTCCAATATTCCGAGAATCCTTTGAGCTTACTACAATGTTGTTGTTTGCCACATGAATACCCCTACGGATAATTTCTCACACTTATCGGGGATTCGTTCATCCCTAGTTGTTCAGGTGTTTTCACAAAATCTTTAAAAATACCATTCGATCTTCTGAAAATCCTCAGCAGCTTATTGCTCTTGAAATTCTTGCTTGCTTGCATTATGGTTAATCCCATAAGTATAGCAATCTTATTGTCATCCTTTGTAACTGTCATTTTGAGTACATTGATTCAATAAGTTGCGAATGCTCGCAACCCTAAATCAGATCCTATGATTCATCCTTTCATCTCAGGCGTTGTTTGAACAGGAGCTGGTTCTCGACCAATCAAATAAAATTGCCATCGATTGTACCCCTAAGCCTACTCAACTTATTTGTCCTTGCTCAGAGTGTCAGCTTCTGACCCCTTGATTGTGGAATCATAATTCCTTTGCATTTGAGCTTTGAGTTAGTCGGTTGTTTCTATTATCTGATCTCCTTGCATTCTTTCTTCCTCTGGTCGAGTACCGATACTCACATCAGATCCCTTGTGGACCACCAGACCCTTCATCCGATTTTATCCAACAATGTCCTCCATATTCAATAAGCTTGTGAGCTTTCCCTTGGATACATAATGCCTTTGGTAAATTGTACCCTTTGCTTTCTCAAGCCTCCTCTACTATCGAGATCGTATAAATTACTCCTAAAAGTTTGTGGTATATGTTCCTAAGAGGCCCTGATGGGTTGAACCTATGCCTTTTCTAATCTGTGTGAACCCGGAAACTACTACGGGCCATACTCTACTGTTGATATGGCAGATAAAACTTCAACACTACAACTTCGTCGAAGGCGAGAAGTGAATGAAAGGTTATGCATTACAGAAGTGGGAGTCGACCTTGAACTTTGTGTTCATGCCCATGGACACGATATAGATCCTATCGTGGACGCTTCTTGTAATAATAACCATTTTATTGACATAATATCCATTGGTATCGGTGAATTGATCCTTTGCAATTGTGGTTTCGACCATATGTTCTTCTTTGATCCCATTTCTCGGGCAAGTTTAAGCACTTGTCTTGTGTGGGTCAATACACCAATCCAACCTTTACTTTGATCTACCGTCGAGTATTACACCCTAGTATCTCAAGAATATCATGGAACATCATAACTTCTAATGGGTTCTTCATCAACTGTTATTTCTCACCGGATCCAATTGTTCCTAGGTTCTGGGTTGTCGTCAATCGAGAACACTGAATAGTGAATCGAGTTCGCACTCTGATTCAATAACTCTAAATAATTTTCGTTACTTACGAGTATAATAATCCGTCAAGTCATTCCTAGCCTGATCGGCTGTGTCATTATCGTGCAACTTTTTAACTGTGCTACCTGGTCCTTCTTCCTGGAGCACAATTTTCGACGATGAGCTAAGCTTACGTTGACTTTCCTCGTCATATCATTTTTTGCCTTGAACAACAAGCTTGATTTCGATTTTATGATATATCCATGGTTCCAATAACCTTTTGCTTCTACATTCCTTTGACTTGATGTCGTCGCCAATCGGTTACATCTTCTTGAAACCACTCGACAATTTTGTTGTGATCATTGTCAACAATTTGACTTCTTCCAAGTTGTGCGTCAAAATTCATGATGATAAATGCCATCCTTCTCCCCTCGATGATTTTTATTAACATCGACAACATTCTTGCATTCACTCTGACCCAAAACTTGTTCATGTTTTGTGTTGTACCTTGAGTTCCTTGCTATCCAGCATTTCTTCTTCTTTACATTGGAGTATTACCATCTTTTTATGTCGAGAATGTCGTGAGAATTTCATCACCTCTTAAAGAATTCTTGATACAGGTGATACTTCTTACCATATCCGTTCCTTCCTTGGTCCCCGTGTCGTTTCTAACGGGAAAAACCGACAATTGAACTATGCTGTGCGACTTCAAAACTTTTAGCAACCCTATTGATTTGAAGTGAATGGGCGATTGATTCATTCTAATTCTTTTGTTCATTAAGTCATCGTTCTAACCTTTATTGTACAACCCCTCCCATATTTCGGGTGCACCTGTCAACCAATGTTTAATTGTGTATGTTTTTATCGAGCATACCACATTATATCATTTGATCTGACAAATGTTATCTCCTTGTTCACATAAGTGTGGAAATCCATCTTTTGAAAATCTCGGTGAATTGTTGCTGAGTTCATCAACCACACCTTGTATTTTCCTTGGTTAAATGATGAACTCTTGTTTCGAAACTTGCTTCCATAGTTCAATTCCCGAGAATCTTACAATGTCATCTCGACAATTTGTGTTGCACCTTTCTTCTCAGGCATCCCGAGTTTGAGGTATCCTGACACCAATCAGATATGAATCTCGGTCAGATGTGATGGTTGGGACATATTTCCAAGAGTTATAACACTGGTCTTTTATGATCCAGTAAGGTGATGTCATGCCTAGCGCACATGGCCGGAGGACCTACTGTTATAGTTTTCCTTTTTAGCAAGGTTAGACATTCTTCCATGAGGAAATTGTAAATCTTATTTTATAAGTTGTTCCTGATGGATCCTTTGTGTATCCAAAGTCTGATCTTTACCCAGAGACCATGTCAATGCTATCTCGAAGCATGTCTGTGGTACTCCCATTTTTAACAAGAACATTGAAGCTCAATGTTAAATGTTTCCTACTCAATTATCCAAACACCGTTGTATGGGTAATGTCATGAAATTTCTCTCCCCTTACCTACAGAATTTTCTACATTATATCATGTCATGGATATCATGCTCCGCTTGTCCTTGGGAAGGATATACCCTTGAAATAGGTGTTTAAACACATTTTCCTTTCCATTGTTCTGTTTAATCTAATGATCATATTTTTCTTTCCGTTGTTTGGTTTAGCCTTTCTTGTGATCTATATGATCTAAGAAGTAATATTCTCCTGCTTATGTAAACACCTCGGTGTACAATTCTGTCAGCAAGACCCTGTTACTATTGTTGATGACATTCCGGTAGCCACCGATGGACGAGAACTTTGCCTATTGGTCTGCCTCGTTCAACGGGCAGGAAAAATGGTTCTCTTTGTCCCTCGCCCTTGGTACCAATGTTGTTGCCGACATAACTGACAGGCTACCCTCTGACATGCCTTGCTATCCTCACCATGCAAGATGTCACCGCTCCTCCTACTTTTAACCCACATGGTGGGCCCATAACCCACAGTTCCACAGGATCGAAACCTGACTCTCTTGTACACCCCAGCTCCTAAAGGTTATTCCTCATGCTTGGCTTCGTATGTAATTCACGAGCCACCTTCCAAGAGATCATCAATTCTAGTATCAGACATAATACTTATTTCCGTTGCTCTAAAACCCTTTCACACTCTGTTTTAGGAAACGAATGATTGACTAGCCACTTGAAACTTCTTACCGTACCTTCTTGCTTGGCTCTCGATGTGTTCCATTTGACCAATTCGAGAGTTACTCATGTGATCATTCATGGGATAACCCCCCAGAAGATTTCCCCTGATAGCATTCTATTGTTGCCGGGCTGTCCCTTTCTTATTGGTAAGTACGATGAAGTTCACCAAGAAAGGCTGATGACTTATCCTGATAACCCGAAGCTAAGGAATGACAACATCAACGGAAGCGGTCAACTTCTTCGAGAAGAGCAACCACGACCGAGAACATTCGTTAGAATTTCGTAACCTAATCCCTTCCCCTTACTCCCCCTCCTAAATCTCGGGACGAGATTTCTTGTAGTGGAGAAGAATTGTGATGCCCGGATAATTAGGCTACAGTAATCCCGCGTTAATGATGCCTCGTCAGCTCGGTTACTGTCGCGTTAGTTCGAAACGGATTCAAATTCAAAATTTGAATTAAAGTTAAAACAAATTAAGTTTTCAAAAGTCAAAACAAAAATGTTTGATGTGTTGAAAATATTCCCTAACTATTTGTCATAAAAAACCATGTTTTTATATAAGGCCTATATATTTAAAATGAGCAAAAACAAAAACAAATAATAAATAAAAAGAGAAAGAAAAACAAAACAGAAAAACAAATGAGGGAGACCCCCTTGCCAACTGGGCCAAACGGCCCAGCCAGCCCACCTGGCCCACCCCGCCGCCTTAACCCCCGCTCCCCCCGAAACCCTAGCACTCCCTCCCACCACTCGCTCTCCCCCACTCCCCCGATCTAGATCGGGATCGGGGCGACCACACCCCGTCCCCGACGACCACGCCGCCCGGATCGACCGCACCGCGCCGCCTCGACCACTTCTCGCTGGACGCCATCGTCGTCGTCTCCATCAACGCGGCCGTCCCCGGCTTCCTTCCCGAGCACCGCGGCCACGATCCCTACACCCATAGTGAGCCCCGCCGCTGCGCTCGTCTCCGCCGCCCCCTACTACTCTGTTGCTGCCGCGCGACCTCGCCGACGCCGTGGCCGCTGGCGCCGCCTTGCCCCTGCTCCCCTGCACCCTCGCGCGCCCCTGTGCTCGCTTGCGTGCCCGCGCGTGCGCGCCCGCGCCCGCTCTCGCCCGCCCTTGCCCGCTGCCACCGCCCTTGCCCGCTCGTCGGCCCCGCTGCTCTGCCACTGCAGCCGGCCGCCCGTTGCGCCCTGGCCACGAGGCCTGCCGCGCCCTCCACGCCTGTGCGCGTCCTACGCCCGCGCTCGTGGCGCCCCGCCCCCGCGAACCCCGCCCCGCCGCTTTGCCGGCCGCCGCTCCTTGCTGTGCGCCGCCCCCGCTCGCCCTCGCCCGCGCTGCCCCGTGTCGCCGTTCGTCGCCGCGCCCGTGGTCCCCTCGCGCACCCTGTGCCCGTGTTGTCTTCTCCGGCCTCGTCCAGGCACCACCACCTCCGCCAGACCGCGCCCGTCGCGCCTGCCACCACCGCGCCCTCCCTCGCTGCTGGCCGCGCGTCTCGCGCCACGCGCCTCGCCTTGCCGCTCCCCTGCCCGCGCCGCTGGCCTCGCCCCGGCCTCTCGCAGCCCTCCTCGCTCCGCCGCCTCCCACCGCCC